>NC_056735.1:983904353-983951853 GCF_019279795.1 Protopterus annectens | reverse complement strand
TTTCTATTAAGTAATCTAGTATATGAGGTAAGCTGGGCACAATTGTGTCCATTCCCTGAGAGTGGCTCCAGGAACAGCATCTTTTCCACTTTTCCGAATAGGATTTTCTAGTATTAGGCCTCCTTGCCTTAAGAATGACGTCCAGCACCTGTTTATTGAGGGTTGCTGGGGATGAGCCAGGCTGCTAGGTTCAGGGTCTGTAGCCAAGGGTGCAGAATCTGGCCCACCTGCTGGGACAGCACGGAAGGAGTCTGAGGTAGGTGGCATTACTGTCAGACTATGCAAAAAAGGGTACCAGTGCTGGCGTGGCCAGTCTGGTGCAATCAGGATTGTCCTTGGCTTGTCCTGTTTGATCTTTAGTAGAACCTTTGAGAGGATGGGCAGAGGGGGAAAGGCATAGATTGAGAGCCTTTCCCAGGTAAAGGACAGGGCATCCACTTTCCAAGCTTGGCTGTGGGGAGTTCTGGTGCAATATTTACTCAATTGATAGTTCTGAGGGAAACCAAACAGGTCCACCTCTGGTGCCTCCACCTGTTCCTGAAAAGCTTGAATATTTTGGGTTCCAGTTTCCACTCGTGAGGGTCCATGAGATTTCTGCTCAAGTTGTCTGCCAGTGAATTTAGTTTGCCTGGCAGGAACTGAGCTTGCAGGTGCACTTGGTTGCTCAAGGCTGTGTTACACAGAGCCATGGTTAATCTGCAGAGTGGGTAGGAATGGGTCCCCCCTGCTTATTTATGTACCACATAACTGTGGTGTTGTCTGTCTTTACCAATAGTTGCCCTGGAAAAATAAGGCCTTTGAAGGCTGTCAGATCATTCTGAACAGCTATTTCTTTTTGATTGACATGCAGGTGCATTTGCTTTGGGCTCCATTTGCCTTGAATGCATTGTCCTGCCATGTGAGCCCCCCTGCATAGTCTGCTGCATCTGTTGTTAGGGTTTGGGCAGCAGGGGGTAGAGTGAAAGGGAGTCCCTTGTTCTGGTTGCAGGCCTCTGCCCACCAAAGGAACTCTGTCCTTAGGCAAGGAATGATAGGAATCATTGTTTCCTGGTCTTGAGAATGTTGACACCAGAGACTTTTCAAGTACCATTGCAGTTTCCTCATATGCAGTCTCACATATGGAATTAGTAGAATGCAAGAGGCCATGAACACTAGGGCTTGCAGTATTTTTCTTGCAGATAGCTGGGTTTTGGTGGCCAGCAGACTGAAGTAGTTTGTCAAATAAAGTTGTTTTTCTGGAGTGAGGAATGCCATCTGGGAAGTTGTGTTCAAGCTTGCTCCAAGGAATACAATCTGTTGGCTGGGTACCAGATGTGATTTATGTTCATTGATGGTGTACCCCAGTGAAGTTAGAAGTCTCTTTACAAATGTCAGGTGCTGTAGTAGCAATTCTTTACTGTCCGCCTGAATCAGGCAATCATCCAAGTATGGGTAAATTTGAATTCTTCTCTGCCTGCAATATGCAATGGCTGCAGCTAGGCATTTTGTGAATACCCTGGGTGCAGTAGATAAGTCAAAGGGAAGTGCAGAGAACTGATAGTGCATAGAGCCTGCTCTGAAACGTAGGTATTTCCTGCAAGATTCCCTTATGGGGATGTGCAGATAAGCTTCTTTTAAGTCTAGGGTTCCTAGCCAGGAGTCCTTGGTTAGCATAGGAAGCAGATGTTGAAGAGTTAGCATTTTGAATTTTGGAACCACCAGAAAGGTGTTGAGAATAGACAGATCCAGGACAGGACGCCAAGAGTTTTCTTTTCTGGGTACCAGAAACAGCCTGGAATAAAAGCCTTGTCCCCTTTGTTATGCTGGAACAGGTTAAATAGCCTTAATACTGAGAAGAGAAAGTATTTGCTTTTTGGTCTCTGCCTACTGGTTTGGGGGGAGGTCTGGCCATCCGCTTAGGGTTGGGAGTGAGTGGAAGTGGAATCTGTATCCCTGGGAAACAATGTTTAAGACCCATCTGTCCTGGCTAATGTACTACCAGTTTTTGGCATGCAGGGCAAGTTTCCCTCCTAAAGGTGCAAGTACTTGGGCAAGGCTTGGAAGAGTTGAGGATAAGCCATTGTGCAATTTTACCATAGGATGGCGGCTTACTACTCCCTGTTTTGGATGTGGGAGCACTCCATTGCTTAGATCTGTGCATACCCTGAGACTGTAGTCTTGGTGGTCTGCTGCCCCTGGGTTTTGATTGAGAAGGCCTGGGAAGGACTGGAAAAGACCAGTTTTTAGAAGGCCAATGCCTACTGAATCTAGGTGGCTGTACTTGTAAGAAATCTTTAACAGTTTGCATAGATTTAGCTTTCTCCTCCATCCTTTTGAGAACTTCTTCTGCTTTATTGCCAAGTAGACGCTCTTGGTTTAATGGTGCAGCTAGTAATTTTGCTTTGACAAGATCCGGCAAGGTTTGTTCCTTAAGCCAAGTATGCCTTCTAAGAAAAGACCCAGTGACGGCAGCCCTGCAAGATGCTACTAAGGTATCAAACCCACATTGCAAAGTATGCTTACCAACTTGGTTAGCAGAATGAATTAACGCTAGAAAATATTTGTGTTCTGCACAATCAGGAATCAACATCATTTTCTGTTTAATTAGCTCCATAATATGCTGCTGATACTTTAACATATGAAACTGGCAATTTAAAGCCCTAATGGCAAGAGTAGCAGAGGTGTATACCTTCTTTCCCCATCTGTCTAAAGCCCTAGAATCCCTGTCCAAAGGGGTAGGATTTTTGGCAGTTGTAGCCTTAATGCCTTTAGGTCCCTGGGAAATGGTCTCTGGATCCGCAGTAGGATTCTTAAAGAGGAATTTGTAGGAGTCAGGTACTCTATAGTACCGGTCAGGTTTCCTGGGAGTTGGAAGCAAAGTATCAGGGGTAAGGCTGGATTCCAAGAAGACATCATCTACAATTTCCAGAACAGGAGGGATAGCTAGAGGCCAGTGCTGAGGCAAGTTTAAAAATTCCCAGAGTCTCTTTTTGGACTAAGAGTAGTCCTAGCTCTCCCAGCAGAAATGTTCTCTAAGGGTATGCAGGGTTTCACCAAAAGAAAAATCTTCTGGAGGGGAAGCAGAGGGAATGGAATCCTCTGCATCAGAATCCTCATAGGTAGATAAGGGTAAGTCCTGGTAATCAGAAGGATCAGAGTCATCAGAATCCTGATCTGAAGAATCCAAAGGAAAATCAGTTTTTGGTCTTTTTGAGGGGGAAGGCTGACTTCCCCTAATTAAAGTAATGAGGTCTTCAGCCATTCTAAGCATTTGTTTTTGTGGCATGTGGGCCTGAGAATGCGCTTTGGTCATCTGTTTCCTAGGCGTAGTGCGAACTCTAGGCCCAAGAAATTCGGTATTTTTGATTTGAAATTAAGTCGTTGGTTTAATATGAAAATCGGAAGGCCTGAATACACCCTCAGAACCCGGTGTCTGCACAGCGTCTCCAGACCCATCCAAGGTAGATACATCCGCAGGTTCCATAGTCGAAGAAGCATCTCGCTGCATACTGGACTCCGAATGGGTTTCACTAGAGGCCTGCGAATCTGTAGAAGTGGGTATCAGGGGCTGCGAAAGCCCCTCACCAAGTACCAGTGGACTGGTGACTAGCTTAATGGTAGCATCGTCGGCAGTTTTGGATCTATGCGGTCTGTCTCTGTCTTTATCTTTACGTTTTTTCAGAAGATCGGTAGTCGGATAGCTTATCAAAGCCATTTTGGAATACAGAGATAGAGAGCGAAAGAATTTAATGACAAAAATAGCCTGATGATGAATAGTTCGGGCAGTGAACAAGGCACAAAACTGACAGAGAGGGACGTCATGGTCTGGGCCTAAACAGGTGACACAATAAGAATGAAAATCTCTGTGAGGTATTTGCTTTCCACAGGCAAGATAATTATTAATTTTTTCTGACATTGGTTAGAGCAAGAAAAAAGGATCCCCCAATGGGGTACTTATCTTTTAGAAGACTTCAGGTCTGAAACTCGAAAAATGAAAATTTCATGAGGCGGCCGACCGGCACTTGCAAACTACTTCTGCTTCGGGCATCGCAGGGCAAGAAAGACTGATGTAATGGCATCGGCTGCATGTTTTATACCCCTGACGACCTGACGTCATGGAAGAAGTGACAGCATCCAACGCAGAAATCCCAAGACTCTCGTACTCAGGCTGACTGAGGGCTACCTGCAGGCAGATAACCCAAATGTGATGACTGCAACAGTGAAACATGAAACATCAGGGTTCATGCTTCACAAACAGAGAACAGCAACAGTCATCCCTCAGTACAAAGGTAGGCCATCTACAGACCCTGGTAACTACAGACCCATACGTCTCACTTGTCCCATATGCAAAGCCTTGGAAAGAGTTATCATGGAAATGATCATTAATGACACAGGAAACCTCCAGACACTGGACCCAACCCAATTTGGCTTTGTCAAGGGCAGGTCATGCCTACTTAATCTGGTGGACATCTTTGAGGTGGTCGCCAAAACAATGGATGAGGGCAGAATGGTTCACACTGCCTACCTTGACCTGTCCCAGGCATCTGGCACAATATCCCACTCAGGCATTGTTGACAAACTCAAGAGGTTAGGTATAAATCCTTATGTCACCCTGTGGGTAAGCCAGCTGGCTCACAAGTTTGAGGGTAGTCCACCTCTACAAACAGGCCACTCAGAAGCAGAGTCCCTCAGGGATCGCTCCTAGGACCACTCATTTTTGGCATTCACTTCTCTGAAGTCAAGGAGATTGTCAGTGGCCTCTGGCTGACTAAATTTGCAGATGACTGCAAATTAGGAGCAGTCATTGGATCCCCACTGACACAAATGTTCTCCACGAAGAGTTGACACAGACAAATAACTAGTGTCAGAACCATGGACTACAACTAAATGTCAAGAAATACATAATAGCATCCTTTTTAAAGTCATCCATCCCTAGTAACTATCACATTGACAGCACACCCCCGACTAGTAGTCAGGGACTTGGACACACATACTGACAGTAATCTAGGCTTTGACACTCATGTGTCTACAGTAGTGAGAAAATCATTCTATGTTGTGCAACTTATAAAAAAGGCATGGCATCTAGGTACAAGGAAGTCATTGTTTCACTGTATTCGGCATTCATCAGATCTATCGAGTACAATGCCCCCTTTGGAATATACCTAACCAGGCATAACCAATAACTGGAATGTCTACAGAGTTCTTTACAAAAAGAATGCAGGGCATAAATAACATGTCATATGCCAACTGCTTCTATGCCCTATCCCTGTATTCTGTCTCCTACAGGCTGTTGAAGGGAGATCTATGCCTGGCATATAAGGTATTGCAGACCCTACCATGATGGACCTCCTGGAAAGCTGCAAAACAAACAGCACCGGCATTACCCATTCTTAAGACTTAAACCTCGCCTGTGATCCAAGTACAACCTGCTGGAAAGACATGTATGTATCACAGAGCCTACTCCTTCTCTGGAACAGGTTCCCCATTCATGTGAAGCAGAGTTCCTCTCTAACCCAATTCAAGTGCAACTTGGGCAAATGGATGGGGAAAAGGAAATCTGATTTGGCACCTATGTCTCTAAGGGACACAGACAGCCTCTCCCAAGATCCTGCTTGCACTTATCAAGGGTACCAGAACTAGTCAGAGATTTGGGGTGCAAGGCTAGGCTTAAAAAGGCCTTTGTGGTCATTAGCCTAGTAAACATATATGAACCTATAAAAAGGAGCTGAAGTAAGTGCTGGTTGCTGTTCTTGTGAATTCCCTAAGCTGCTTCTTCCCAAAGCACCGTATTGAAGATCTTCCACACCTCCCAACTGTACAGATTTTTGCAGAATGTCCTGATTTTTGCCTCATAATTTTGCTTCATTCTTCATAAAATTGTGGTTTTCTGGCAAATTAGTGGCAAATCATTAAATATTGAAATTACAAAATAATGATAGACACTTGAGTTTCAGGCTTCACACCCTTCAGAAAAAAATCATGCTAATGCAAAACCTGTTATCCTACCAACTTCCTAAGCTTGTAAGAGCAATATTTAAAAATTGTCCCTATTTTGGGCCTTTGTCTCACTTTTATTTATGTTTGTCCAGATTACTTGCTTTAAGAGGTTGAGAGGTACACTGACTGCTGATTTCCCTCCTCAAGGCTGTCCAATCAGCAGTCACAGAGGTACTGTGAGTGGGAACCACACAAAATCCAACAGCCACAGGCAAAAAAGCACAACTTCAAAAACCACAGGAGCACAACGCAAGGATGAAAGACTTTTTATAATGGTACCTCATCATTTCGCCTTCAAGGAATAACAAGCTCACATCACATCCTGTAATTTATACGTTTCCTTCCATCAAATAATTAATCAGTTAACATATTAACCCCATACCAAAAGTGATTCCTTTATGTATATATGAATTTCTTTAAAGATTAAAGGACCCCACAGCCTGCTTCAAAACATTTAGATAAGCAATACATATAAACATAGAGCTGCCTTAAAATGAATACAAATCTCAAGTTACAATACAACCATATGAAAAACTGTACAGAGGCATGCAATAATTTATTACAGCATACTATTACAAATTTTTACTCCAAAAACTGTTTTCTAACCCAAGATTTCAAAATTATTACAAAGTAAGATTAGTATCAATATTCATGCCCCTTGGTTGCAATGTTCTAACATTTATAATCATCCTACATTCCAATTTATTAAGTTCCTCCTTAAAGCTGCCTCCAAATTCCAAAGATGGGCGTGCTAACACACTATAAAAATAAAAAAAAATAAAAAAAAAAAAAAAGACTTTCATGGCACTCCCCATGAGCAGAAATAAAATGTTCTGCTACTGGGCTCGGACTGTTTCTTTTTCTAGCATCCCCCAAATGTTCCAGAATCCTTACTCTCCTTTTAGTTTGCCCAACATACCACTTCTCACAAAGTATAGTTGTGTACACTTACCATAAATGTAGATGTTAGAGTGTATTCACTGTTGCAGTCATTACATTTGGGTAATCCTGCTGGCAGTTTGCCATCAGTCGGCATGAATTCCAAAGACCTGGGTCTTGTGTCGGCTGTAGTCGCCCCTTCCCTGACGTCAGGGGTATAAAAGAAGCAGCCAACGCCATTTTCTTTAATTTTTCTTGCCCCAGATGTCAGGTGCCCCCTAAAAGGGTAGCCAAAATTTATATATATAAAAATACATGCACCAATATAAACTTTACCTTCATCTACAAGCAAATACACCACATAGGTTGTATAAATCAGAGGAGGAAAGATAGGTTCCATCAGAAGAAAGGGGGATGGTGGGGGGGTAACCTGGACTGCAACAGTGAATACACTCTAACATCTACATTTATGGTAAGTGTACACAACTGTACTATGCTCTTCGTGTTTCACTGTTGCAGTCATTACATTTGGGTACAGTCCCAAAGCTATGGTTGGGAGGCTGGAGCTAAACAGCATTAGGAGCGGCTATGAGACCCTGCAGAAGTGCAGTGGCAAGGCCTGCCTTGGATTTAGAGTAGAGTGGCAGATGATGGTGCTTTGTAAAGATGTGCACTGAACTCCAAGTAGCAGCCTCTAAAATGTCCTTGGTTGGTACTCCCCTGAGAAAGGCTGCTGAAGTGGCTGCAGCTGTGGTTGAATGTGGCCTAATGTCCTTAGGCACTTGCTTACCATGGTGTAAGTAGCAAAAACGAATGCAAGTTGCCTATCCACTTTGAAATAGTCTGCTTTGAGATAGCCTTTCCTTGTGATCCTGCAGCATATGTCACTAGTAATTGCTGTCTTTCTGAAAACTTTGGTTCTGTCCAAGTAGAATCTAAGCTGTCTGTGTACGTCCAAAGAATGCAGAATTCTCTCCCCCTTGTTCTGTGGATTTAGATAGAAAGTTGGCAGATGAATAGTTTGGTTAAGAGCCACACTGGACCCCACCTTAGGCATAAATGTTGGGTTTGTCCTCAGAGAGACCCTGTCTAGATAAAAAATGATAAAAGGTTCCACAGCCATGAGTGCCTGTAGCTCTGAAACTCGTCTTGCAGAAGTTATTGCTAGGAGCAGAGCTGTTTTCCATGATAAAAACTTTATATCAGCAGTAGCAGCTGGCTCAAAAGGAGGCAGGGTGAGTTTTTCTAAGACATAGTTGAGGTCCCATGCAGGCATTGGTGATCTCCTTGGAGGCCTTACATTTTTGGCTCCTCTGAGGTACTGCTTTAATAAGGGATGAAAAAAGATTAGTGGCTCTGTATTGTAATGAGCTGAAATGGCAGAGGCATGAATTTTAATAGATGAAAATGATATGCCTTTGTCCAGCATCTCAGTTAAGTATAGCAAAATCTGAGGAATATTTGGCAGAGCTGTATCAGTTCCTTGTGCCTGGTTCCAAGCACAGAATCTCTTCCATTTTCCAGCATAAAATTTTCTAGTACTAGGCTTTCCGGCTTCCAGAATGACATCCATCACAGCTTTACTGAGAGGTTTGTTTTGTATGACTACATTATCCGCCATGCTGCCAGGTTTAAAGTCCCGAGTTGGCTGTGCAGGATCTGATTGTTTTGCTGGGACAGTAGATGAGGTATTTGAGGTAAGGTCCAAGCTGGGCATTGAGACAAGTTTCTTCGGATTTGATACCAGTACTGGCGGGGCCAGTCTGGGGCAATCAGTATCATCTTTGCCTTCTCCTGTATGACCTTTAGGAGTACCTTGGGGAGGAGAGGCAGTGGGGGAAAGGCATATACGGATAGGTTTTTCCAGCTGAAAGATAGGGCGTCCACTTTCCATGCTTGTCTGTGATAAGTCCTTGTGCAGAATCTTTTTAGTTGGTAGTTGTGAGGGGAGGCAAATAGATCTATGTCTGGGCATCCCCATTTCCTTGTTATCATGCTGAAGACATGTGGATCCAGCTGCCACTTGTGGGGATCCATGAAGTTTCTGCTTAGTTCGTCTGCCAGAGTATTTTTCCTTCCTGACAGGAATTGTGCCTGCAGATGTACTTGGTAAGTCAATGCTGTGTCCTACAAAGTCATGACTTGTCTGCAAAGGGGGTAAGAATGTGTGCTCCCCTGTTTGTTTATATACCACATGACCATGGTTTTGTCCATCTTTATCAGTAGTTGTCCCGGATGAAGTAGGTCCTTGAAAGCTGTCAGGGCATTCTGAACAGCTAGCATCTCTTTTTGATTGATGTGTAGATACATTTGGCTTGAGGACCATGTGCCTTGAATGCATCTTCCTGCCATGTGGGCACCCCAGGCATAATCTGATGCATCCGTTGTTAGTGTCTGCCTGGCTGGGGGTAATGTGAATGGCTGTTCCTTGTTTTGGTGACAAGCCTTGCCCACCATCAAAACTCCTGTTGCAGGCAAGGAATGAGAATAATCATTATTTCCAGGCTGTGGCAATGTTGAGTCCAAACACTTTTTAGGTACCATTGAAGTTTCCTCAAATGCAGTCTTGCATTTGAAATTAGTAGGATGCAGGATGCCATGAAGCCCAAAGTCTGCAGAATTTTTCTTGCAGATAACTGGGCCTTTGTTGCCAACATTCTGAAATAGGTAGTCAGTTGCCTTTGTTTGTCTGGCGTGAGATAAGCCATCTGGGCAGTTGTATTTAAGCTTGCACCCAGGAATATTATCTCTTGAGATGGTACTAGTTTTGATTTCTTTTCGTTGACTGTGTACCCTAGGCATGTTAGAAGTCTTTTCACAAACGTCAGATGCTGTAGAAGAATGTCCTTGTTCTCTGTTTGAATTAGACAGTCATCCAAGTAAGGATATATTTGTATTTCTCTGTCTGCAGAATGTAATTACTGGTGCCAGGCACTCTGTAAAGACCCTGGGCGCAGTAGATAAGCCAAAGGGCAGTGCAGAGAATTGGTAATGCATTGAGCCAGCCTTGAATCTGAGGTATCTTCTGCATAATTGTCTGACTGGGACATGCAGGTATGCCTCTTTTAGGTCTAAAGTCACAAGCCAAGCATTCTTCCCCAGCATGGGCAGAAGCTGCTGCAAAGTGAACATCTTGAATTTTGGTATATCCAGGAATGTGTTCAGAATAGATAGGTCCAGTATTGGTCTCCAGGCCTTGTCCTTTCTGGGTACCAAGAACAGTCTTGAGTAAAATCCTTGTCCCTGCTCTTGCTCTGGTACTTGTTGAATGGCCCCCATGTCCATGAGGGATGAGACTTGTTTTTGTGCCTCTGCCCATTGATTTATAGGCAGATCTGGCCAGCCGTTTGCCTTTGGCAGGGTATGGAAATGGAACCTGTAGCCTTGTGACACAATATTTAGAACCCACTTGTCCTGGGTTATAATGTGCCAATTTTGAGAAAAAAAGTGCTAATTTTCCCCCTAAGGGTTCTTCCAGGAGATAAGTGCTTGGTGCAGGCAGGGGGAAGTCATTGGGACTGTTTCCTGCATGGTAGTGATTTGTCTTCTCCAACTTTGGAGGTAGAAGCACCCCATTGCTTTGACCTGTATGAACCTTGCGCCTGGGATCTACCTCTAGGGCGTCTGGATCTGCCCCTATGAGGTCTGTCTGACGCAGGAAAGGACCAATTCTTTGTAGGCCAGTGTCTACTAAACCTAGGTGGCTGTTCTTGCAAAAAATATTTGGCAGTTTGCATAGATTTAGCTTTGCCCTCCATTTTCTTTAACACCTCTTCTGCCTTAACACCAAACAAAGTATCATGTTGTAAAGGTGCATCTAATAATTTAACTTTGACATGATCAGGCAGATATTGTTCCTTTAACCAAGCATGCCTCCTAAATACAGAATCCATAACTGCAGCCCTGCAGGTGGCCTCCAAAGAATCTAAACGACATTGCAAAGTATACTTTACAACTTGTTCAGCTGCATGCAATAAATCCTGCATTTCCTTGTTTTCTGCACATTCAGAGTTTATTTTCTGTTTAAGCAATGCCATGACATGTTGCCGATACCTGAGCATATGAAACTGACAGTTTAAGGCCCTTATAGCCAAGGTAGCAGATGTGTAAACATTTTTTCCCCATCTATCTAGTGCCCTAGAATCTCTGCCAGAGGGGGTAGGGTTTTTTGCAGTGGTAGCCTTAACTTCTTTGGGACCCTGTGAAATAGTTTCTGGGTCTGCAGCAGGGTTTTTAAAAAGGAATTTATGAGAGTCAGGAACCCTGTAATATCGGTCAGGCTTAACAGGAGCTGGAGGTAAGAAGTCAGGGGTAAGACTCGACTCCGAAAACACATCTACAATGTCTAACACAGGTGGAATGGCTAATGGCTTGTGTTGAGGTAGTAAAAGGAAATCCCTGAGCCTCTTTTTAGATTCAGAGAAATCTTGGCTCTCCAAGTGGAAATGCTCCCTCATGGTATGCAAGGTTTCCCCAAAAGAATAGTCCTCTGGAGGAGAAGCTGAAGGTATAAATTCTTCAACATCAGAATCCTCATAAGGGGGAAGAGAGTATTCCTGATCAGAAGAGAAATCAGAAGAAATAGAAACCTGATCTGAAGATTCATAGTCAGTCTCTTGCTTAGGCCTCTTATCAGGAGGGGGATGGGAACCCCTAATCAAGGTAAATAGTCTTCGGTCATTTTGAGCATCTGTTTTTTGGGAGGTCTGTCCAAGTGGCTCTTGAGTTTGTTTCTTTGCTTTAGAAGGTGCTTTAGTCTTTGCCTTTGAAGCTGAAGTTGGTTTAATATAAAGATGTTTAGGTCCGAATACACCCTCAAAAGCAGGTGCCTGCTCTGCGGCTCCAGACCCATCTGAAGGAATAGTATCCGAGGCTCCAATACCTTGAGTTTCCAGTGGCATAGCCGACTCCAAGTGGGAGTCGGTAGCGGCCTGCGACTCTAAAGTAGCGGGTGTCAGGGGCTGCGAAAGCGCCTCACTGAGAACCGGCGACTGGCTTAGGAGAAGCTTCGTCGTCAGTTTTGGGCATCTGTTGTCTATCTCTCTCCTTTTCTTTGCGTATTTGTGAACTCCGGTAGTTGGATGGCTATCCGACGACATTTTTGGGTAATTAAACCGGCGTCCAAAAAAGTTTAAAGCAAAATCATACCGAAGCTTAATAGTGCGTTGATTAAATCTAGCACAAAACCGACAACCAGAAACGTTGTGATCAGGGCCTAGGCAAGGAATACAGTAAGAATGAAAGTCCTTATGAGGTATTTGCTTTCCACAAGAAATACAATTATTTACTTTTTCTGACATCAGTCTGGAGCAAGAAAAAAGTTTCCCCAACGGGGTACTTAGCTTTATTGAAGACTTCGGATCTGAAAATCGAACACGAAAATCTCAGGAGCCGGCCGACCAGCACTTGCGACCTGCTTCTGCTTCGGGCACCGCACGGCAAGAAAAACTAAAGAAAATGGCGTCGGCTGCTTCTTTTATACCCCTGATGACCTGATGTCAGGGAAGGGGTGACAGCAGCCGACACAGGACCCAGGACTTTGGAATTCAGGCCGACTAAGGGCAACCTGCCAGCAGGATTACCCAAATGTAATGACCGCAACAGTGAAACACGAAGAACATCCAATGATGTATATTACACCCAGTGAATTGCAATGAAAAGCCTCTCTGACTCTGTACAATCTACCATTAATTTTCCCTCCATCAAGGTTTTTTGCCCTATTGGAAATACTACAGCTCCCACATTGACACATGCCAACTCTCCCCATACTAGCAGACTGAACAGGGCTCACACTAAGTATTTCCTTTAAATTTTTACACCTTCCATAAGAAAAGATCACGTACCTGGGGACCAAGTGTCCCACACTGACATCATCCTTAATCAAATACCAAAAAGTTTTAATAATATTCTCCACAATCTGTAAAAAGGGACATAATTTCGTAACAATGAATTTCTCATTTACATAAAACTTCCCATTCCTCTTCTTTCTTTGTACATATTTACCCCTTGACCATGAAAGCATGAGGCAAATCTATAATCTCTTATTTCCCCTAGTACTACCTTTCTAATGTTTTGCAAAAGATCCATTTGATAGCCCCTATTTTCCAGTCTGTTAATAGCATCTGCCAAAAACCTTTGTTTTAAAGCCTCTTTGGATGTATTCTGGGGAATTCTTTTAAATTCTCCATAAGGCAATGCTTTAAATTAAACGGGGAAGATGCATGCTGTCTGCATGCAAAAAGTTGTTGACTGCAGTAGATTTTCTATGTGGTTTGAACTGAATTCTCCTTTTCTCATTTACATACAATTCCACATTTAAATAAACAATGTTGGTCATGCTAACTTGATAGGTGAATTTCATTCCATGTGCTGTACCATTTAACTCTTCCATAAACCTTACAAAGGCTAGCTGTTTACTCTTACACACAAAAATCAAATTGTCTATAAATCTACCATAATATACAAGCTTCTCGATGAGAACCTGTTGCAATAAATGAACTGATTTTCAAAATCACCCATGTACACCACCGCATATGAGGGCGCATAAGCCGCCCTCCCATTGCCGTAACTCTCTTTTGCAGGAAAAACTGTTTTCCCTGTTTAAAATAATTGTGAGTGAGACTAAATTCCAAAAGGAGCAACAAAAATGAGGAGCGGGGAAACCTCCCCCATCATTCTCCCCATAGCTTCCAAGCCTCTTCTAGTATCAATGTTCATACATAGAGAGCTTATATCCACCGTGGCCCAGAAATAATTTTCTTGCCACTCAATCCTTTTAAGTCCCTCACACAATTCCCTAGTATTTTTAATATAAGCTGGCACCTTTTCTAAGTATTTATTCAAATGAAAATCAAAAAATAGGCCCACATTCTCCAGATAAGTACTTGACTTACAACCAATTTAATTTCAAACTTTACCAACTTCATGTAGCCCTGCTTCTATCAGGAGACATGCATCCAAATCCTGGGCCCATCCATCACCCCACCGTGCATAACTCTACCTCTCCCAACTTAATAAACTCATCCTCTCCAAACAAACATATTTCCTTTTACTCTATGAATGCCCGTAGTATACTAAACAAAGTTAGTGAAATCCATGCCTGGATAGCCTTGCATACCCCTGACATCACCCTAACAGAGACTTGGCTAAAACACCAAACCTCTGATAAAGACATTCTCCCCCCTGGTTATAATATACTCCACATAGATCGCCAAAACAAAAAAGGGGGTGGCGTTGCCATCCTCTACTCCAACCACCTCACCATTACAAGTATTATGAAACCTATCCCGTCCTTTGCTCCTGCTGAACTACTTACAGCTAACTTTAAAATAAATGACCACACCACTACCACAGTAGCAGCCATCTATATTCCTCCAGGAGACAACATTCTTCTGCTCGAAAATATTCTTTCATACTTTTCTCAACACATCCCCAATGAAACTATCCTCCTTGGGGATATCAACATTAACGGCTTAACTCTCAGTAATCCAAACTCTAATATTCATATTAATTTATATGGCTTTACACAGCTAATCTCCCAACCTACCCATACAAACAACTCTCACACATCTAGTACTCTTTTTGACTGGGTACTTGTATCGAATTCTTCCAAATATCATAACCCTGAAACCCTACCAACACCCTGAGAGATCACTCCCCTATAAAAGTGCTTAGGTTCACTCCCCACTTCTCAAAACCTCCTAAATTTATCACTTGTCATAAACTCTCCAACTTCCATCCAGAAACCTTTAATGCCCTCCTCTCTAAAGTAAACTGGAAATTCCTTACCCACCTCCCACTAGAAGAAGCCGTCCTAGCTTTCAACTCCACCTTCCTTAGCATCTTGGACTTACTTGCTCCCCCTCGCAAAGTCCGAATTAAGTCCACCATATCTCTGTGGCTTTCAAAAGCCACTCATACCCTTATGATAACTAGAGACAAAATATGGAAAAAATGGTCACAAGCTAAGCTCTCTGCAGACTTACAAAAATATAAAGAACTTAGAAATCTGACAAAAAAACACATAAACAAAGATAAAAAGGACTTCTATAACAAACCTCCCACAGCCCTAAAATCTAATCCTAAAAACTTCTGGAACTCTATTAACCAAATATTACATCCCAGTAATTGTAGCTCCCCCAATCCGTGCCAAGACAAGACATCTGAAGAAACTGCCACTATCTTCAATACCTATTTTATCAATTCAATATCTAAGCTATGTAGAATACCCAGTTGAAGGAAACACGCTCCAATAATATAAAAACAGTTGAAATTTATTCCGAACGTTATCCAAACGGTAAGCACTTTCACAATAACACTATTGCTTCATCGGACCAAGAGTGACAGCAACCAAACATCTTATATACCAATTTTAAAAGTCTAGCGACCAATCAAAATTGAACAAGCTTTCACAGCAATTAGAGTTTAAAGGCATAAATACATAAATACTCTAACTCATATCAACTTAAACATTAATAATAAATAAACATAACAAATAATCCATATACTTAACCTAAATACAGAAGATGCATAACATTATATATATATATATATATATACACATATATATATATATATATATATATATATATACACACACACATATACATACACACACACACACACATATATATATATATATATATATATATATATATTTTATATATATATATATATATATATATATATATATATACACATCTGTGAGTAAAGCACAAATGGCATAAACCAGGATATATGTGCAGCTCAAATATATCAAATAAATAACCTAACATCATACATATATATATGGCGGAAGGAAACACTGTGAAAGATGGAGTGCCTACAGGGATTCTAGCAGAGAATGCGGCTATCAATAAACTGTTTATCATATTTTCTGAAAGAAGTACACAACCCCTTATTAATGGAAGAGAGATCATCCTTTCAGCAGGTATCTATTGCACATACTAGCAGTGACATTTCTATACATAATTTGAAACGTAATATAGAAAATAATATCTACAAGCATAAGCGATTGCAATGCCAAAGATTCCATTTGGAAGCCTGCATAAGTCTGAATATTGTACCTAGAGGGCTCCGAGTGTTAAATATGCCCTCATATGGTACTACATATCCTGTATTATTGGCGAAATGGCAGCAAATCAACTTGGATACAAGCAAAGCCTATTTACAGCTTTTAATTGATTTCTTTTACCCACATGAATTGGACTTACTAGATCAGGTTTCCAACCACCAATGAGAGATGGCAAAAATAGCTGGGGAAGAGAATACTGAACTTTTTATTAATGACTTAATAGATAAAATTAGTGTTTATGAACAGAGATTACTTATTCAGAAAAAACTAAAAATTGCCAGGGATTTACATGACTTTTCCAACCAACATGTGTTTACCTGGCCATGAACGAGAGAAGGGACAATACAGAATTCCATCAATCAGAATATGTCTAGTGTACCGCAGACTAATCAGCAGCCCGCACTAGCACTTCAGCCTAGTACATTGATTAATGCTGATGCTCCAATACTGATGGATACTGAGGGTTTGAAGAATGGTGCAGCATCTACATCGACTTTGACTACTCTTAATACACCAGAGTCGGGATCTTCTGTTTATTCTACCCCTTCCATGGGAGATGTATCTGAACAGGGTTCTGAGACAGTTAATTGTAACTTCAATGCTACAGGTGGAACAGTTGTTCGACGGAAAATAGTAAATCAACAAAACCAGCAGGTTTTTTCAACCCTACTATTACCTTTCAAGAACCAACGGAAGAGGTCAGAAGGGCAGGACATAATACGTGAGAGCAACAAACGCAAGGAACCTCCAGCTCCCACGAACCCCCGAACATTGAAAAAAATGTGGGGATATCAGGACAACTAATCTGGAATATTTCCAGGTATGTACTGAATGATGCAGAGACTTCATTATTGAATCGAGGTCTAGGGTTTATCCTCTTGGCTATGGCTGATGAAAATGAACTTTTGTTTGTTTAGTAGAAATGTAGCATTGAAGTTACGGTTTGATACACGAGAACACACTCATTTTTCTTGCTATAAGAAACCTAGTCTATTTGTTCCTCAGTTTCCACATAATGTTGAAATATTCATAAAGGCATGTGAAAATGATATATACAATAATGCGGTAAATCAATATGGTATGAATGGTAAAATGAATTTAACGTTGGCCGAACGTCAGACAATTGATTTGCAAAGTAATCATAATATTGTAATTCAACCTTCGGACAAGGGTGGGCCTATAGTGTTATTGGATTCTGATTACTACTATGAAATTAGGTTTGAAATGTTATTTGATCTTACTACTTTCAAAATTGCTGATGTCAATGTCATTCAGTTTCTGCAAGATAGGATCGTTAATGATTTAACTGAGTGTTTATTTGTAGGTTTATTAGATAAAACAGCTTTTTGAGTTTTTTATGGTGCCAGAACCACTAATACCTCAAATAAAAGGACTGCCAAAAATCCATAAAGATGCATATAAACCACCTTTACGCCCTGTTGTTGCAGGTGCTGGATGGCTCACTGAGCCCATTTCAGTACACCTGGATGGGGAACTTAGGGGTACCCTTGATGAATGTCCAGCGTCTTGAAAGATACAGAACACTTTCTACGAGATCTTTTTAATAAATATCATGACTGCTCCAAAGCAAAATTGTTGGCTACACTAGATGTAGCCTCTTTATTCATGTGTATTCCTAACAATGAGGGCGTAAGTAGGTATTTGCTGAGGTTGGGGAAGTTAACCCCCACACATATTGATTTCTTGTGTATGCTATTAGAAATGTTATTAGATTATAACATTTTTATGTTCCAGAATGTGTGTTATTAGCAAACAGCAGGGGTCGCTATGGACACTAGCTGTGCGAATACATATGCCAATATTGTCATGGCTGAGTGGGAACATCAGTTTATTTTTAGAACCCACGACACACACATTGGATTTTATCGACGATTTGTCGATGATCTCTTTCTTGTCTGGGAGGGAGATGAAGTCACCGTAATAGAGTTTTTCAATTACTAGCACCTTCCTGAAAATCACTATAAAATATTCTGCAAGTTCTATTGAATTTTTGGATGCTCAAGTGAGTAAAACAGGAAATTAAATGACTACTAGATTATATAGGAAGGCATGCTATTGTCCCAGCTTTTTTGCATCGACAAAGCATGCATTCGAGATGTACTTTTCAACGGGTGGTGAAGGGTCAAGCATATAGGATATCTCATTTATCTTGCGATGAACACGATTTTACACCTAGTGTGGGTCAACTTGCAGCTGAATTTGAGAGTAGGGGTTATGGGAAAAATGAGGTTAC
This sequence comes from Protopterus annectens, assembly GCF_019279795.1. NCBI lineage: Eukaryota > Metazoa > Chordata > Ceratodontiformes > Protopteridae > Protopterus > Protopterus annectens. Next base: position 983,933,671 of record NC_056735.1, on the reverse strand, counting down.
CCAGATTTGTAGAGAGGTGACCCATGAGAGATGGAATAAAGCCCACCCCTATTACAGCAACCAGCCCAGGCAGAGAAATGTGAAGCCATCTGTATTGGACCACGTATCACTGGTCCTCACATATACTCAAAACATTTCCAATATTCAATATATTATTAGGAGGAATTGGCCTATATTACTTACAGATCCTGATACTACAGCTATTTTGGGGAATCAACCAACATTTATATATAAGAATAAGAAGAGTTTGAAAAAAGAAGTTATGTCTTACCATAACGTTCCATCTGTATTGTTGATCCTCGTTCAGTCATTACATATGGGTATCGGTTCCGACCTCTGAACCAAACCGGCCATTTTCCAAGCTCGCATCAGCTACAAACGCTCGAGTTAAACTCTTACCCATAATCCCCCTCTCCCTGTTACCTCAGATTGAGTTTGCAAGTCAAAAGAAGGTAGAGGCTACCTCTGGTCAAATGTCCTAAGAGAACCGGATGGTGAGATCCACTAGAAGCCACAGGAGGGGAAAGGAGGGAGGGTCGTAATGACTGAACGACGATCAACAATACAGATGGAACATTATGGTAAGACATAACTATTTTATCGGATATTGTTAATCCTTGTTCATTCCTTACGTATGGGACAGAGTCCCCAGCTACCTGTATTCCTGGGAGGCTCTCATGCAAGGACATTCCTGAGCACCATAGCACCAAAAGATGCTCTTCTCCTGGAGGCCAAATCCAATTTGTAATGATTGATGAAGGTATGAGGCTTAGCCCAAGTTGCAGCTGCACAGATGTCATGTAAAGAAGCTCTGGCATGGAAGGCAGCAGAAGTTGCCACCGACCTTGTCGAATGAGCCTTCATGGTAGTAGGCAACGGAATATTACGTTGTGTATAAATGAAGGTCACACAGTCTTTCAACCATCTAGCTAATGTGACCTTAGCAACAGCAGATCCTAATCTAGGTCCAGAATAGGCCAAAAATAACTGGTCAGATTTACGAGAGGACCTAGTCCTGTTTAAGTAAAAATGGATTTGCCTGTGAATATCTAGGGTATGTAGGAAATATTCTCCTCTGTTTGAATGTTTAGGAAAGAAAACTGGCAATTCAATGGTTTGATTAATGGACATTTCAGAGATCACTTTTGGCAGAAATGAAGGATTCATTCTCAAAGACACTCTATCTCTATGAAAAATCAAAAATGGACTCTTGATGCATAAAGCTTGAAGCTCAGAGATACGTCTGGCAGAAGTAATGGCAACCAAAAACAAGGTTTTCCATGACAAATATTTGAGGTCGCAAGAAGAAGCTGGTTCAAAGGGTGGCATTGTCAGAGCTTGTAGAACTAATGACAGATCCCATGGTTGAACTATTTCTCTAAAAGGTGGCTTCAGATGATTCACACCTTTTATGAAGGTCTTACACAATTTGTGTGACAAAGGTTGGCCAGATACTCTAGTATTATCAACACTGGTGCTAAAAAGGGATCTACTTGTTTTTCTTTCAGCCAACAGGTAAATATTTTCCATTTGCTTAGATAAGTAATTCTAGTGGATGACTTATGAGATGCAATGAGAATGTCACGTACTGGTAAAGAAAGATCATTCTGCCTAGCAATCAAGGGAATTGGAGTAGCCAAGCTGTGAGCTTCAGGCTGTCCAAGCTGGGATGAATCAGGTTCTGTGGATGTGAGATCAACTCTGGGGTTGGATGGAGAATCCATGGTCGATCTAGTAAGTGAGGCCAAAGGAAGGGGAACCAAATCTGATGAGGCCAATGTGATGCTATGAGGATCACCTTCCTCTTCAACTGACGGGCTTTCTTCAGAAACTGGGGAATGAGGGGAAAAGGTGGGAATGCATAAAGAAGACCAGAGGGACAATCATGGACTAGAGCATCCCTGGGTGACTATCCCGGAGGGGGAATCAGGGCGAAGTAGTTGCTGCATTTGTAGTTGGCCAGGGATGCAAAGAGGTCGCAGCAAGGACGGCCCCAGCAGTAGAAGATCTCTGTCGCTATCAAGGGATTCAGGGACCACTCATGAGGTTGTAGAATGCACCTGCTGAGTCTGCTATCACATTGGAACTCCCGGGAATGTGCATTGCTAGAAGAAAACGGTTGGTAGCCACAGCCTACTGCCATATCCTCATGGCCTCTCGACAAGGGGGCAAGATTTGGTTCCACCTTGTTTGTTGATGTACCAGACCACCGCCATGTCGTCTGATTGAATCGCAATCGTCCCAGACGACAGCAGGGGATGGAATGCTTGCAACGCTAGAAGCACCGCCCTCAGCTCTAGAACATTTATATGCAGTTGGGCCTCCAATTCGGACCAAGTGCCTTGGACTGTCTGTCCCTGACATAGCCCCCCCCCCCAACAGGGAGGCGTCCATGGTCACTGTGGCCTTGGGTTGCTGGGGGGAGAAGGGGCGATACCATTGTGATGGATTGTGTGTCATCCACCAATTTAAATCCTGTTTGCACCTGTGGGTTACCCGAATCTTGGCTGAAAGAGGATGCTGAAAAGGATACCATTGGGTGAGCAGTAGCCATTGTAGAAGCCTAATATGAAACCTGGCTAGGGGGACAATGGTGATGGAGGCTGCCATGGAACCCAACATCTGTAGGACAGAGGGAGCTGTGGATTTCTCCCTTGAAAGGATTGGGATCATTTGTTGCTTTATCCTTAGAATTCTGTGCTCTGGAATGGCAGCTCTGCAGGTCTTTGTAGCCAAGATAACCCCTATGAATTCTGTGGACTGAGATGGGGTGAGATTGGATTTTTGCCAGTTTATGGTTATGCCTAGTCTTTGTGCAGTGAGGAGAGAGTATGCCAGGACATCTTCCAGTAGATGTCTGGTGGGGGCGGAACTAAGCCAGTCGTCTACGTTTGGAAACACCTGGAATCCCTGTAGTCGCAAGTGAGCTGTGATGACTGCCATGCACTTTGTGAACACTCTAGGGGCTCTAGAGAGTCTGAAGGGCAGTACTCTGAACTGGTAGTGACCGGCTCCCGCACGGAAGCGCAGAAATCTTCTTGATGGCCTGTCCACTTTTATGTGGTAGTACACATATTGAAGATCTATTGAGCACATCCAATTGTCTTTTCCAAAAGCAGGATAGACTGTATTGTGACCATCCAGAATTTTTGTACTCTGACAAACTTGTTCAATACACTGAGATCCAAGATTGGTCTCCAGTCCCCGGTTTTCTTTGGCACCAAAAATAGTCTTGAGTAGAATCCGAATCCTATCTGGTCTGGAGGGACTATTTGGATGACTCTCTTTCTTAGCAGCTTTTCTATCTCTAGTGCTGCTTCTTCCCTTTGACTGGGTGGAACGTCGGGAAGGTTTTTTGAATGGACAGGACAAAGATCGAAGGGGATATGATAACCTCTGGTTATAATCCTTTGTACCCAAGAATCGGTGGTGATAGTTAGCCAGGAAGAAGGGTACAAGGAGAAACGACCCCCAACCACCTCCAGAGGAAAGGAGTTGGGCCACTCTTCAGGAGTGCTGGTAGGATTGGCCAGGGAAAGAGTCCCTGGAACCCTGGTTACACGGACACCCTCTGCCCCAAAAGGAGCGTCTTCCCTGTGAGTTTCCCCCTGAGATTTCTTGAACCATATCTTCCCACTCTTTTGGTTTCGGGAGAAAGCACGTTGAGGGGAAGAATAACGGACACCTATGGCAAAAAGGGTCTTGCCGTCCATCCTGTTCACATCTAGCAAGTGTGATTTTAACTTTGGGTCCAAACAACGAAGAGGCCTCAATGGGAGCGTTAAGAAAGGAAGCCTTAAAGGGTCCACGAAATTGCACAAGCGCATCCAGGCTTGTCATCTCAAGATCACAGCTGAACCCGCCGCTCTAGCTGCTCCTTCTGAAACGTGAGATATCAGTCACACAGGGAAGTTATATATTGACTCAATGGTGGCCAGCTGAGAGGCCACTTTGTCACGGACCTCATCAGACACGACATCAGCCAAGGTTTCAGAGAGCTTGGAAATCAGATCCCTTTGAAGCCTGGCAAAGTGTACCATATAATTCAGGGACCTGATAGTAAAGATCGCTGATGCAAAGGTGCGCTTCCCTATCCTGTCCAGGGCCCGGGACTCTTTGTTAGGCGGATGGACAGTCTGGCGTTCTTCTTCCGCCAGATCCCTTTTTGTTGCAGCTGCCACCACCAGAGCATCCACAGGAAGATCTTTAGACCAATGGGGATCCGTAGCAGGAGGGGACAAAATCTTATCTGGCCTCCGGGGAATAGCCTCGATGGTGTCAGGAGCCTTCCATGCACGCTGCACAATGAGCCGGACAAGTTCATCGCCAGGTGGAGTAACCCAGGAGGTAGGGGGCCAGGCGCGAAAGGCCTGCAGGAACACAGACTCCTCAGTGGTCGGTCAGATTAGAGGGCTGCCAGTCACCTCTCTGTTTCAGGATTTCGAGGATATCACCAAAGGATACCTCAGGGGGTGACCGAGGGGATCCTTCCCCCTCATCAAAGTCTGTCTATTCAGTGAGGGACTCCTCTATGGAGTCCATGTGCTTCCTCTTACACAAACTTTTCCGGTGGACTTCCTCAGAGGGAGAAGCTGGGGAAGACAGCGGAAAAGGGGTTTCCTGTGGGAATATGCCCTGAGGCCCTTGCACCTGGTGTCCGCTAGGTACGACTTGTGAAAACAGTGTACCAGAGGAGGGCAGGGGGATAGACAGCACAGTATCGCCAGCAGAAGCCAGAGCCTTCTCCATCAGTTGAAAGGCTGGTCCACCTGAAGAGGGGTGAGTGTCCAGGACAGGGGTCACCTCTCCCCTAAGCGGCTCAGCCTGCCGACTCGGAGTCCCCAGATGGCTGTGAAACAGCAAATTACGTGTGTCACAACTGTCATCCTGGGTTGTAGCAAAACTCTCCTGCCACGAAGGCAACTGCAGTTCCTTAGTGAAATCCATAAAGGGAACCGCAGAGGGGGAAGACTGTGCTATGTCAATGGACTTCAAAGGCAATGAAGGAGGAGAATAAGAAGGGGTCTTCGGAGATGGGTGATCACCGCCCAAGGAAAGATAGGTCCTGGGAGGGGCAGGATACCTCTGGCCAGAAGCACTTGATCCACAAGACGCAACATGTGTTCAGAAAGGCTTCTAGTGGACCTCACTGAGACTGAGGGAGAAACAGGTCTGTCCACAGAAGAGACAAGCTCGGTGCCCACCTCACCAGTCCGCACTGAGAAAAACGATGCTGAGAGAGACTGGACTACGGGTGTCTGCACCGAGGTAATCATTGGTGTCAAGGTCATGGTCTGCACAGACACAAGGATCGGTGCCAAAGTGGTTGCCAGTACCGAAGCTGGAACCGACAAAATTGGAGCCAATAACTGAGGCATCGGTTCAGAGTAAGATGTCGGAGCCGATGTGTTCAAATTCTGCGCTGACTGAACGGTCGGTGCCGATGCAGTAGTCGTAACAGTCTGAACCGAGGAGCCCCTCGATGTCAATATAGTAAAGGCTACAGGAGAAGAAGGAGCAGAGATCACTGATGGTACCGAAGGCCTCTGTGCCGAAGGTCTAGGCACCGAAAGCACTGGTGCTGATGATGCAAGGGACACAAAAATGTAGTAAATGTGCCTAATGTCAATACATTGATGAGTCAAGGTTTTTCAGACATCCAGAAACGAGACTGTTATGGGAGCTGAGAACTCAAGCCAATTGTGATACTAAAAATGTAATATATTGTGCACACTGTGTATGCTGTTTCAAATTCTACATAGGAACAACAAATAGACACATTAGAGAGTGAATCAGAGATCACATATATTGTACCACGAAGGGATTGGAACATAGTGCTTTAGCCAAGCACACTTTAAAGGAGGGACCACAACATATGTTCTTATTTCAGGTATTACAATGGTGGAAGAGAATGTTAGAAAGGGCGATATTGTCAATCAAACTGAGACACTAGAGTTGCAATGGATTTTGAGACTAGGTTCTCATAGGGGACATGGTTTAAATGACAGTGTTCCCCTAAAACCCGTCTTGAAATCTAGAAGGGTAAACAGATATAAGAAAGGCTCACATTGTTATTAATTATTTATTAATCATCAGTTAATACTAATGTTTTTATATGTATATATACATATTTTTATACTTTTTATATGTACATATATATATTCACTGTCATATACAAGAAACTTTATATATATATATATATATATATATATATATATATATCTTTTATATTTTATGTTTTAGATGCATATATGGTTACAATATACATTCATATATATCATGCATTCTACATTGACATACTTACACAGATAGTGATATAAATATATATATGTATGATGTTAGGTTAGTTATTTGATACATTTGAGCTATACATATATCCTGGTTTATGCCATTTGTGCTTTACTCACAGATATATGTATGTATGTATGTATGTATATATATATATATATATATATATATATATATATATATATATATATATATAAAATGTTATGCATCTTATGTATTTAGGTTAAGTATATGGTTTATTTGTTATTTATTTATTATTAATTAATGTTTAAGTTGATATGAGTTAGAGTATTTATGTCTTCAAGCTCTAATTGCTGTGAGAGCTTGATCAATTTTGATTGGTGGCTAGACTTTTAAAATTGTTATACAAGATGTTTGGTTGCTGTCATTCTTGGTCTGATGAAGCAATAGTGTGTTATTGTGAAAGTGCTTACAGTTTGGATAACATTCGGAATAAATTTCAACTGTTTTTACATTACTGGAGCGAGTTTCCTTCAATTGGGTATTCTACATATTTTGTGATTTAACGTTCACTTTTGGGTGTTTTGGATCAATATCTAAGCTACTGAACCCTAACCCAAACTCCTCTACTACTAACATCTCCAACTTTTCTGAACCTACTCCTAATACTATCTCCTGAAATACCTACTCTCTCAAACCTGCACCTACTAGCTACATCAAAACTCTCTCTAAATTAAAACCAAGCTCAGCATCAGCTGACAATATTCCTTCCACTTTTCTTTTACTAGCAGCTGACTCTCTTGCTCTCCGTTATCTATCCTAATCAATCTCTCTATCTCTGAATCTAAGGTCCCTTCCATCTGGAAACAATGCTACACTCTACCTATACACAAGGAGGTAACTCCTCTGATATCTCCAACTTTAGACCTATCGCTATCCTCTCCCCTCTCTCTAAAGTACTAGAAAATTGTATTCATAAACAAGGTATGCAGAATCTAATACAGGAAAATCTGCTTACACCCACTCAACACGGCTTCAGACCCAAACATAGCACCACTACAGCCCTATTATCCTTCCTCAACACTCTCTCTATAGCCATGGACAACCATAAACTTATTTCTTGCCTATTCTTGGGCCTCTCAAAAGCTTTCGACACTATCTCACACTCTCTTCTGCTGTACAAACTGCATAACCTCAACTTCTCCTCTGATACTGTTGCATGGTTCTCCAGCTAGATCACTGATGGATCTCAATCAGTGAGATGGTACTCTGCACTCTCCCTTCCTCTCCCTGTAAAAATGAGTGTACCTCATGGGTCTATCCTAGGGCCTTTACTTTTTAATATCTTTACTAATCAGCTCTATACCTCCAGTCCTCAGTCATCTTTAGTGCAATACGCAGAGGACTCTACAGTCATCACCACAGCCAACTCTCCCTCTAAGCTCTTCTCAGCTGCTCAGGCATCTTTTAACTTGGTTGAAACATGGCTCTCCAACAACCAGCTCATCTTTAACCCTAAAAAACAAAGCTGTTACTCTTCCTACCTAAAACGTTCAACAATATTAAACCCTCCTTCTCCATATAGTCCCTTAATCACACTCCCATTCTGGTAGAATCCAGTACTAAGTTCTTAGATGTAACCAGCAACGATCAGCTTAAATTTGACTTGCATGTTAATAACTGTATCAAAAAGACTCATTCAAAACTAGGGCTCCTTTACCTTAACAAGAAATTCCTTACCTCTGAAGCCAAGATTACTCTCTCTCTCTCTCTCACCTACCTTCTACCCAGTCTAATGTACAATTCTCAAATTCTCACAAATCTTAACTCAGCACTCCTGACCAAACTCGACTCTACCTACAAGGTAGCTAGATTTGCTGCCCAACAAACCTACAAATCCAATCACTGTCTCTCTAAAACACCTAAACTGGCTTGAATTTAGGTTCTTCTCTCTCTCAGCTCCAGATCGTCCATTCTATCCTATACCAGCCTTCCTATTGTCCAGCACTATCCTCTCTCATCTCCCATTATTCTCCCTCTAGACCTCTCCGAAGCTCTAACCAAGACCTATAACAAATCTACAAACCAAAGTCTAAATTGGATGCAACATGTACAGCTATCACCTCACTATTGCCTGGAATAGGCTCCCACTAGAAATCAGGACCCTTACACATCCTAAACAATTTAAGACAGTCACCAAACAGCACTTTAAAGTCACTGGTCCTACCACTGCACTCTCCCTCCTTAAACATCCCCTACTTCTCATACCTTAATCTACTTTCTGCCCTTAACTAGCTCTTCTCACTAGCTCTCTCTAATCTTCATTGACTACTCTTTCTACTGTCTTCTAAAATCTATTAAGCAAATTGCCTCAGAGAAACATTCTATTGTAATTGTCTTGCCTTCATGCAACTACATCATGATAAAACTGGGTTTTTGTAACCACTTAGCCCAAAAACTATACTTGTCTTAATGACATATTTCTTTTTATACATCTTGAAATAGTTATGCTATACTCCTGGCTATTGACACTGTATAACATTTTAATGCTACTTAATGCCTTGTAATAATCCTGTAACATTGGTGTTTAATGCTAATTTATAATGAAAATTGTATAATATGTTGGAGCTTTTGTCCCGGGCCTCCGCTGAAAAAGGGCTCTTCAGCTCAGTTGGACGATCAAGGTCAACAAATGTAAAATAAAAATAAAATAAAAATATGAACCTATCATAGAAACAATAGGTCTACCCGGAGGGCAAGTCAGGTTCTTGTGAATTTTAGGAAGAGCATAAAATCTGGGATCTCTAGGTTCCTTCACAAATAATCTTTTTATATCCTTATCAGTCAAGAATCCCAGTCTTTCACCTCTCTCTAAGATCTTAGACAGTTCTCCATTAAGTCTGCATAAAGGAATACTCAAAAGTTCTACATTGTCATCCTGCACCAAAATCAAATCTGTTACCATTTTCCCATAGTCCCTTAAATTCAAAATCACCCAGTTGCCTTCCTTATCAGCCTTGCCTAAAAACAAAATCCCCCCAACTTCAAGCGTGTTTCTTGTAATGCAGGCCATTCTTTCCTAGATAAATTACAACTCTTAGAATTTCTTAAAAAGTTACCATTCTCTCTTTCAGTATGTTTGCAGATAACATTTTCAAACGTTTTTATACACATAGAATGCTTAGGAGGCATGAATTTGCTTCTATTAGACAGAAAAGATAGAACATGCAAATGTTGCATAACCAGTATTGAAACCAGTACTTGAATGTCATCATCATACATCATGTAAAAAAAAAAGATCAGTTTCATGAATGCTAATTCAACAATTCGTCTTCCATATTAAATTCCTCCTCTTGAACATCTACATTACATTCACTGTTGGCTGACAAACTAAAAAATACTTTTAAATATAGTTTTCTGCAAAAACATTTAGCATCTAAAATGATATCTGCCAAACTAGGGACCCTAGTCGGGACAAATTTCAGACTCTAATAATACATCTTCCAACTCTTTGGTTAGTTTTAATGTAGATAAATTAACAATTTTCAAATCCCCAGTCAAAATGCCCCTCTCACAAATAGAAATCACATTTTTAGATATAAATTCCCTATTACATACATTTTGTACATATCGATCTTCAAAGCTCATATCAGAAAACAAAAAAGAAGATATGTACTCACCATAACGTTCCATGTTTGTTGTCCATCACGCCGTTCATTTTTACAATGACGGGTTCAGAGCCGAGCCTTGGCTCAGACTCAGCCGAATACTTAGCTAAGTCTCAAACCTGGCTCGTGGCAAGGAGGTATCCCACAATGCAGTGGTGTAATTCCCCAGATCATGTTTGCTGCTAATACTGAACAATATGTACACTATATACATATCTACAAACATATACATATAAACATATATCCAAGTTTATACTATATGCACTGGAAGGAGAAACAAAATGAGACAAAGAACTCCTGAAGTTAGTAGAAATCTACCAGGTCTACAAGGAGTCCTAGGCAGGGGGAAGGAGGGAGGGTTCGTAAAAATAAACGGCGAGATGGGCAACAAACATGGAACGTTATGGTGAGTACATAACTTCTTTATGTTATGTTGTCCTATCCCGCTTTCATTCTTACAATGGTGGGACAGCGTTCCCTAGCACCTTTTCCCTGGGTGGCTCACGGGAGTACACCTTTAAGCACCATGGAACCGAAGGATGCCCTGTCCCTGGAGGCCAAATCCACTTTGTAATGAGTGATAAAAGTATGTGGAGTAGACCAAGTAGCTGCTGCACAAATATTATCTATGGTAATTCTGGCTTGAAAGGCAGATGACGTAGCCATAGCTATAGTGGGATGAGCCTTCACTTTGAAGGGGAAAACTTTGTGATTTGAGCTATAGATGAATGTAATACAATTTGAAAGCCAATTAGAAAGAGTAAATTTTGAGACTGACTATCCTTTTTTTGCATCAGAGAAGGATACAAATAATTGGTCAGATTTTCTGAAGTCTTTGGTTCTATGCAAATAGAATCCGAGTTGTCTACGCATGTCCAGTTGATGTAATTTGTACTCTGCCTTGTTCATATGGTTAGGAAAGAACACTGAAAGTTCTATGGATTGGTTTATGTTGTTTGGAGAAGAGACTTTAGGTAGAAAGGATGGGTTTGTACATAAAGATACCCTATCATTATGAAAAATCAAATATGGTGGTTTGATAGAAAGAGTTTGCAATTCTGACACCCTTCTAGCTGAAGTTATAGCCACTAGAAACAAGGTCTTCCAAGAAAGGAACTTGAGGTTTGAAGACGAAGAGGGCTCGAAGGGCGGTAACGTGAGATGAGACTAAACAAAATTCAGATCCCAAGGAGAAAGGGGTTCCTTAAAGGGATGTCTTAATAAGGAAGCACCTTTTAAGAAGGTTCTACACAACCTGTGTGACATTAAATTGGAAGTAGTTATCACCAATATGAAAATCTGAAATTGCAGCAAGTTGAACCTTAATGGTTGCTGCAGCTGAGCCTTGTTGAAACAGTTCCGCCAAAAATTCCAAAATAGAATGAATAGGTGCAGAGAAAGGATCAATGTTCTTATCTTGAGCCCAAAGGGAAAACCTCTTCCATTTACTAGAATACAGCTTTCTAGCGGAAGCTTTATGGGAGGACATTGAGATATCTCTAACCTCAATGCGAACTTGTTATTCCTTGAAGGCAAAATGCTGAGGTACCAGAATAAATCACTTTGAAAAGTCTTTCATCCTTGCGTTGTGCTCCTGTGGTTTTTGAAGCTGTGGTTTTTGAAGCTGTGGCTATTGGTTTTGTGTGGTTTTCTGCATTAAGTTTGTGTTTCTACTATGTATTGTGGGAGGGAGTCAGACCTTATGGAATCTGGCTGGTTGTGTCTGGGGCAAGACACAACCCAAAGGCTAACATGGTAATGAGAATAATGAACATCAGATGTTCACCCAATAGGGCCATATTCTAAAGGTGAAATCACAAAGAATTAATTCATTACTATCACATATCAAACAAATACAACTTTTCATAATTTTCTTCAAATTCAGGCTATACTCAGCACAATGTTAAATGGTGGCAGCACTGATATATTGTTCTCAAAATGTGGTATTATTTATACAGGATTTGCTTACAAATTCACAATTAACTTTGCAACTTTTCTATAATCTAGAACATTTTCATCACTAGATTCTTTGCTTGAGAGAGCAGAAATGTGTTTAAACATTTTATTTGTTATCTTTGATAAATTTGATTTGTCCGTGTGCACATCCTAGAGCATTATACCATTTCAGAGACATTTTCAGATTAATTAGAAGCATTATATTGTTTTAGAACTTTAATTTTCTTAATCCTTACTTGCTCTTACAGCTTTTACATTTCAAAGGTTTACTAGGACTTTACTAGGTACAAGATGACCACACAGTGGCCTTCACAGATTTTACTATACTCTAAAATTAGAATTTTAAAACTTGCTGTTATTACTTTTAAGTGTCAATGTGTCACTGAACAAACTTAAGAAAAACAGACAGTATTACATAATCTGCTTCGCAGAGCGCAGGGATACTAAGCTCCCTGAAGATAAAAGTAAAGTGCAGTGCAGCTCCAGACACAGAGGGAGAAATGTTCTCTACAGTCCTGGTGAGCCAAGTTCAGTTAGCAGCTCAGGTGCCTAATGAGGCTATCAGTGAGGAATGACATTGTCCATCCTGGGAGGGTTGATGGGGAGGAACCACATACTGCAGTACCTTTCAGAGAAGGGGTAGTAATGCAAATGCACAACCTGAGGGACAGGTGTTAGGCTGAACAACCCACTGCTTAGTAGTAACCTTTACAGTGGGTGTGTGAAAGTATGCATTTGCAAGAGGAAGCAAATATGAGCTATTGTGGTGAAGCAGATCACACATTCCCAGTCCAGGGGAGGGGTTAGTGTCATTACAAATGCCCTTATTGCTGGAATGCTGGTGAAAGCATAAAGCACCCTCATGACTGCCAGAACGACAGGCCCTTTGGACTGCTGTTGCCCCAGCATAAGGTAAAATTATCAGTACTGGGGAATGAAAGGCCTGTGTCCAATTGTAGGGAGGACTGATGCTCAGCTAACATGTGGACAAAAAGGATACAGATGAAAAGTATATGGGACAGTGATAGGCATCTGGTGTTAGTTTTAAGACAAAGCAATATTTATTCTTGAGATGCTAATGAATTACAATATCTTGTGAGGTAAGCACAGGTTATTACAACTTCTGTAGCAATTTGGGAAAAAAATCCTGATGCTCAGGTTGTCAGTCATTAGACAGCAATACCAAGTTAAACACAAGTGTAAAATATGATGGCTTTTCTGAAAATAAACATTGTTTTTCATTTTGAACTGTTTCTAGGAAAACCACTGTTGACACAAGGATGAACAGTTCTTTGTAACACAGTTAATGCTATACTATAAACATAACTGTATCAAGTTTTGTGTTACTGTTAAGTTTCGCGCAGCAGTAACAAATATGTTGTTTTTGTTTGTCTTTCGGCTTTTTCCCGGTAAGCGGTCGCCACAGAGGTACTCCGGTCCGCTAATGATTGGCAGTAGATTTTTACGAAACGCTGAGGTGCCAGCTCAATGCCCAACCTTCAACGAAGGCACGCCCATTTACGCACGCATGTCTTTCGAACGCTACCCAACACATATGTATTTATCTATTTGTACAAAGGAAAGGTAAGATATGATTTGATTATTGATCCAAAAACAGAGTACCTTCATACTGGTTTATTTTTTCAAAGACAAAGCTCTGATAACATATTAAGGCCAGCTCTGAAAAACCAGGCATGTAAAGGGAAGCAAACATTGTGTGCATAGAGTGGGGGGAGCCCTACATTTTCCAATACATTCTAACTCAAGGTTACTGCACCACCAGGACCAAGGATGAATTCCCATTACGAAATGGATCAGCCCCGACTTGTCTTTCAGGAAAGTACAGTTGTATACACTTACCATAAATGTAGATGTTCAAGTGTATTCACTGTTGCAGTCATTACACTTGAGTTATCCTTCCAGGGGGTAACCCTCAGTCGGCCCGAATATCAGAGGATTAGTATTTCTGCATCATTTGCTGTCGCTACAGGAATGACGTCAGATTGTCAGAGGTATAAAAACAGGCAGCTAACGCCATTACATCAGTTTTTCTTGCCCAAATGTCAGGAGCCCCCAAATAGGGAGCTACGTTATGTTGGAAAACCACCACCAGTAAAAAGTAAATACCAACAGCCCTGTAAGGAGTGAGGAAGAGAGAGAAAGAGAGACAGAGAGAGATACAAGGGGGCTGGAAGGAGGGAAACCAGAACTGCAACAGTGAATACACTCAAACATCTACATTTATGGTAAGTGTACACAACTGTACTATGTTCTTCATGTTTCACTGTTGCAGTCATCACACACAGGTTGATTCCCAAAGCTGAAGAATGGATGGAGGCAGTCAAGAAGACTTGGGGCTGGCTAGTACGCCCTGCAGGACTGCTGTTGCAAAGCCGAATGTCCCTAGTAGGGACTCCTCTGAGAAAGGCTGTAGAGGTTGAAGCTGCCCTAGTGGAATGCGTTCTGACTCCCTGTGGGGGTAGTTTCCCATGGTGTTTGTAACAGAAATGGATATAGTGTGCTATCCATTTGGAGATGGTTTGTTTTGATATGGCCTTGCCCTCTGCCCCTGGTGCAAAGCTGACTAGTAACTGGTCAGATTTCCTAAAGGGCATAGTTTTATCAAGGTAGAATCTGAGCTGTCTGTGCACATGTAAAGAGTACGGGATCCTTTCCCCCTTATTTTGAGGATTAGGGAAGAAGGTGGGCAAATGGATAGATTGGTTGAGAGCCAGACAGCATGCCACTTTAGGCAAGAAAGTTGGGTTAGTCCTGAGGGAGACCCTGTCAGCATGAAAAATAATGAAGGCTTCCACAGCCATAAGTGCTTGTAGTTCAGACACACTTCTAGCTGAAGTGATGGCCAGAAGCAAGGCCGTTTTCCAAGAGAGGAATTTTAAATCTGCTGACGCTGCAGGCTCAAAGGGGGGTAGCGTGAGCTTTTCCAACACAAAGTTAAGGTCCCAAGCAAGAGGGGGGGCTCTTCTTGGTGGCCTTAAGTTGTTAGTCCCTCTCAGGAACTGCTTGATGAGAGGATGAGAGAAGAGAGGTGGCTCAGTGCTATAATTGGCAGAGACATGGATCTTAATGGAGGAGAAGGAAAGGCCTCTGTGCAGTAGGTCTTCTAGTTAATCCAGGATGACAGGCAAGGAGGGCTGTGCTGTATCCGCTCCTTTAGTGTGAATCCAGGAACAATACCTTTTCCACTGTCAGCATAGGAGTTCCTTGTAGTGGGTCATCTGGCTTCACATATGACATCCAGTACCTGCTTGCTTAGGCTGGCCACTGGAGGAGAAATCAAGGGATAAGCCAGGCTGCAAGGTTCAGGGTCTGCAACTGTGGATGCAAGAACTGTCCCTCCTGCTGAGTCAGGAGAGTAGGGATTTGGGGTAGGTGCCATGGAGGCAATGGTAACAGACTGCACAGTAGTGGGTACCAGTGCTGGTGTGGCCAGTCTGGGGTAATCAGGATTGCCCTTGGTCTTTCCTCCCTTATCTTGAGTAATACTCTTGTAAGAAGAGATAGAGGGGGAAATGCATAGATTGAGAGGTTTGCCCACTGGAAGGATAGGGCATCCACATTCCAGGCCTTGCTGTGAGGTATCCTGGTGCAGAATTTGCTGAGCTGGTGGTTGTAGGGGGAGGCAAATAGGCCCACCTTCGGAGTACTCCATTTCTGGGTCACAAGGCTGAAGGTGTTGTGGTTTAATTGCCACTTGTGTGGGTCTAGGAGATTTTTGTTTAAGTTGTCTGCCAGAGAGTTTTGGTTGCCTGGTAGGAATTGAGCATGCAGGTGAATATGCATGGCTGAGGCCGTGTTCCACAGGGTCATGGCTGGCCTGCAGAGTGGATTCCCCCCTGCTTGTTTATGTACCACATCACTGTGGTGTTGTCGGTTTTGATTAGTAAGGGCCCTGGTGAGAATAGGAATCTGAAAGCTGTCAGAGCGTGCTAAACAGCTAGCATCTCTTTTTGGTTGATGTGCAGATGAATTTGATTTGGGCGACAGTGGCCCTGAATGCACCTGCCATCCAGATGTGCACCCCAGGCATAACCTGATAAGTCTGCGGTTAGGGTCTGGGCGGCATGGGATTGAGTAAAGGGAAGCCCTTTGTTGTGGTTGCATGCTGCTGCCCACCCAAAGAACTCTTTCCTTAGACAAGGTATCATAGGTATGATTGTTTCCAGATTCTGAGAATGTTGGCACCAAAGACTTTTTAATTACCACTGAAGCTTCTTCATATGCAGTCTGGCATATGGAATTAGTAGAATGGAGGCCATGAACCCTAGAGCCTGCAGGATTTTCCTTGCAGATAGCTGGGTTCTGGTGGCCATCTGAGTGAAGTAGCCTGTCAGATAGGCTTGTTTTTCTGGAGTAAGGAACGCCATCTGAGATGCTGTGTCCGAGCTTGCTCCCAGGAATACAATTTTTTTGACTGGGGACTAGTTTGGATTTCTTTTCGTTGCTAGTGTACCCTAGGGAGGTTAGAAGGTCCTTTATAAATGTCAGGTGGCTTTGAATATTTCTCTGTCTGCAATAGGCAATGGCTGGAGCCAGGCATTTTGTTAAAACTCTGGGAGCAGTGGATAAGCCAAAGGGGAGTGTAGAGAACTGATAATGCATAGATCCTGCCCTGAAACATAGATATTTCCTGCAGGAGTCCCTTATTGGGTTGTGCAGATAGGCCTCTTTTAGGTCAAGGGTGGCTAACCAGGCATTTTTGGACAGCATAGGGAGAAGCTGCTGTAGGGTGAGCATTTTGAATTTTGGTACCACCAGGAAGGTGTTTAGAATGGATAGATCTAAGATTGGGCACCAGGTGCCCTCTTTTCTGGGTACCAGGAAAAGTCTGGAATAAAAACCTTGGCCTATCTGTTCTGCAGGAACAGACTGAATTGCCCTTATGGAGATCAGGGACTGAACTTGGTTTTATGCCTCTGCCCACTGGTTTGGAGGAAGATCTGGGAACCTTTTTGGGGTTGGCAGCATGTGGAAATAAAATTTGTACCATTGGGATACTATGTTGAGGACCCATCAATCGTTGGTGATGAAGGCCCAGTTTTTTGCATGGTGGGCAAGTTTTCCTCCTAGGGGCACGAGCAATTGGGCAGAGGTGAGGGGTGGAGTTGAGAAGTCATTGTGAATTCTTTCTGTAAAGGGGTGACTTAGCACTCCCTGCTTTAGAAGTGGAGGTACTCCATTGCTTAAATCTCTGCATACCCTGAGACTGTAATCTGGGAGGTCTGTTTCCCCTGGGTCTAGTTTGAGATGTCCTTGAGGGTGCTGGAAAAGACCAATGTTTTGAGGGGCAATGCCTACTAAATCTTGGAGTCTGCACTTGCAAAAAATCTTTTGACTGTCTGCATAGACTTAGCCTTTTCTTCCATCTTTTTTAAAACCTCTTCTGCTTTGGTGTAAAACAGATTGTCCTTGTTCAGAGGAGCATCCAATAATTTTGATTTGGCAAGGTCTGCTCCTTAAGCCAGGCATGCCTTTTAAGTACAGAAACTGTGACTGCTGCCCTGCAAGATGCTTCTAGGGCGTCAAATCCACATTGCAGGATATGCTTGCTGACTTGGCTTGCAGAATGCATAAGCTCCTGTAATTCTTTATTTTCTGCACAGTCAGGAAAGGTAGATAACTTTTGCTTAATAAGTTCCATCGTATGTTGCTGGTATTTCAGCATGTGGAACTGACAATTTAATGCTCTAATGGCAAGAGTTGCAGAGGTGTATACTTTTTTACCCCATCTGTCTAAAGCTTGGGAATCCCCGTCCGAAGGGGTGTGATTCTTAGCTGAAGTTGCTTTTATTCCTTTAGGTCTTTGAGAGATGACCTCTGGGTCAGCAGTAGGATTTTTGAAGAGAAATTTGTGAGAGTCAAGGACTCTGTAGTACCTGTCAGGTTTCCTTGGAGCAGGGGGTAAAGTATCAGGAGTTAGGCTGGATTCCATAAAGACATCATCCACAACATCCAGAACAGGAGGGATAGCCAATGGTCTAAAAATTCCCCGAGTCTCTTTTTGGACTGAGGATAATCCTGGCATTCCCAATGGAAATGCTCTCTCAAAGTATGTAGGGTTTCACCAAAAGAAAAATCCTCTGGAGGGGAGGCAGAAGGAAGGGATTCCTCTGCATCTTAATTCCCATAGGCAGATAAGGGCATGTCTTCATAATCAGAAACCTCAGAGTCGTTGGACTCTTGGTCAGATAAAGCTGCTGGAGACAAGTCTCTGTTTCTTTTAGCAGGGGAAGGCTGGCTTCCCTTAATCAGCATGAACAGTTTTTCTGCCATTTTAAGCATCTGAGACTGTGGCAAGGAAGTAGGCGCTTTAGATTGGGTCATCATTTTTTTTAGGCATAGCTCGTGCTCTTGGCCTTAGAAACTCAGTAGTAGAAAGAACTGAAGACGCAAGTCATTGGTTTGTGTCGAATATCGGTAGTGCGAAGAGCTTCCTCAGAAGCCAGTGCCTGCACAGTGGCTCTGGACCCATCCAAGGTAGAGAAATCCGCAGGTTCCATAGTCAAAGAAGAGTCTCGCAGCATACCGGACTCTGAACAGGTTTCAGTAGTGGCCTGCGAATCCATTGAAGCAGGCATCAGGGGCTGTGAAAGTGCCTCGCTGAGTACTGGCGAACAAGCAACTAGCTTAACAGAAGCGTCATCGGCAGTTTTGGACCTGTGTGGTCTGTCTCTGTCTTTATCCTTACATTTTTTCGGAAGATCGGTAGTCGGATGCCTTACCGAAGCCATTTCGGAATACGGAGATCGAGAATGAAAGTATTTAGCTACACTAAGGGCCTAACGACTAACAGTTCAGGTGCTGAACAAAGCATAAAACCGACAGCGAGGTACATCGTGGTCTGGGCCTTAACAGGTGATGCAGTAAGAATGGAAATCTCGGTGTAGTATTTGCTTTCCACAGGCGAGACAATTGTTAACTTTTTCTGACATTGGTTAGAGCAAGAAAAAAGGATCCCCAACAGGGTACTTAACTTTAGAAGACTTCAAGATGATTCAAGTTCGGAAATGAAACTCAGGTAGCGGCCGACCGGCACACGTGCAAACCGCTTCTGCTTTGGGCTCCTCGGCAAGAAAGACTGAAATAATGATGTCGGCTGCCTGTTTTTCTACCTCTGACGACCTAACATCAGTACTGAAGCAACAGCAACCAATGCAGAAATACTAAGCCTCTGGTATTCGGGCCAACGGAGGGCTACCCCTGCAGGATAACCCAAGTGTGATGACTGCAACAGTGAAACACGAAGAACATTTTGCTTTTATCCAGTTATACAATTCTCAATTCCATAAAAGCTGATTTACAGGGACCAGGACTATAAAACTTAAACATGGCTTAAAATAAAAAAAAACATACAAACTGTACTTAGTAATTTCTAAATAAACAGTTTGAAAGATTGCAAATTATTCTACAAACCATAATCTGCTGAGGAGTCCAGCAAGGACAGTGTTTAGAATGATGAATTCTTCCCATTGAAGATGCTGAACACACAAACTGAAATAATGTCATTAAGGTAAAATATTATAACAAGATTAAATTAAAGAAAAACACAAAGTTATATTACAAAATGACTAACTAAATAAAAACACAACATTATATTAACAAAATTATTAACCTCTTAGCCTATCCTTCTATGTTGCACAACTTATAAACAAAGGTATGACATCTATGTCCGAAATCATTGTTCCACTGTATTCGGCATTCATCAGACCTATCATTGAGTACAATGTCCCCTTTGGTATGTACCTAAATGGGCATATCCAACAACTGGAACGTCCACAGAGGTTCCTCACTAAAATAATGCAGGACTTAAGTAAAATACCTTATGCAGACCACCTCAAGGCTCTATCCCTGTATTCTGCCTCCTACAAGCTATTCAGGGGAGACTAATGCCTAACATACAGGGCATTGTCAGATCCCACTCTGATGGGCCTCCTGCATATCCGCAAAACAAACAACACCAGAATTACCCATTCTAAAGACTTAAACCTTGCCTGTGATATAAATAAGACCTGCTGGACAGACAGGTATGTATCCCAGACATATATTTCTGGTACAGGCTCCCCATCCATATGAAGCAAAGTTCCTCCCTAACCCAATTCAAGTGCATCCTGGACAACTGGAAGGAGAACAGGAAATTCATCCCTGGTTTGGCACCTATGTCTCTAATGGACACAGGCAACCTGTAAATGGTTCATCTCCCAGGCCCTAGCTTGTAAATGTTTCATCTCCCAAGTCCCTGCTTACACTTATCAAGGGTATCAGAACTTGTCAGAGATTTGGATGCATGGCTAGCTTAAAAAGACCCTTATGGTCGTTAGCCTGGTAAAACACCTATGAACCACACAAAAATACAATATATTTTTATTCAATCCTAATAAAATCAAAATGTATTAATGGGAAAGAAGATCAGCAAATGACATGAAATACTGCTGTATAATATATCCACCACAATATTAGATCTTCCAAGAGAGAGAGAGAGAACACTGTAAAACGGGATACCAAACAGTCAAGATTAGCCACATTCTGCATAGATATTTCAAAGCTGTAGGAATTTTCCCTGCAAAGAACAAATGCGGGTTCAGGGCTCATTAGGATAACTTATATGTTCAATAGTGTTCTTTACTACCTTTGGTTGTTCAAGTTTGTAACCTCAAAGACACGTGCATGTGCCACAAAAATTCCACTGTTTTCCAGCACTTGCAACATAGAGAGAACAGCACCATTCAATGACTTTTTGACTCTATACAAAGATCAGTTTAGCTCTCTACCATTGACTGCTCAGCAAGTTACTATAATAAACATGTTATTACTCAAATATATAAGAAATATAGCTGTACAATAAACTGTTGGCAATATTAGAAACACTACAGTTTAACTTGTAGCACAAAAAAGGAAGTGTAATTCAGCAATAGTGTGTGTGTGTGCGTACGCACATACATGTGGTCATGTGTATCTGCTTATATATTTTCTAAAGTACAATACAACTAGAAGTCATCAATCCTACTAAGGTGGATAATAAATACAAAAACAAATATTTATCATCAGAACAGTTAGAAATTTTTACAATACTGTAAAGAAAGCCACAGTAACTATACATCATTCCTGACTTCCCCAAAAAATGAAAGATGGGAAAGAAGCTTTAAGGTAAACAGTGCTGTCTCCTGAAGGTCTCATGTCACATGAATTACCTTACAACAGCTCGACTGTCTTCACAATATCAGATTCCCAAGCAGTACTCCATCATTCCTGGGAATGAGTCAATAAATGATAGGTATAGAGCAGAAGTCCATCATGTTGTGTACTAGATGGAGTATTTGGATGAAATGACATACTACATAAACACTAACTAGCATAGGTAAGGCAATGGAAAAAGGTAGTAAAGTATCTGCACAACCAGATTTTGCTTTGCCTGAAATGTCTTACAACACAGAATGAATAACAGTTAACTCTGGAAATGTAAATTTACTCTCTGAAACACTGAGTCAAAGCTGTAAACAAAGGTCCACTTGCAAATTAGCTTCATTACTACAAGTATTGTACTACCTAGCCAGAGAAATGGTCTTGCACCACAAATTCTGAAGTGTACAGTCATAAAACATTCAACTCCCATGTGAAGTACACTCCTCAGGTTACATGTTACAGATTTTCTTTGCAGGACACTATTATTCAATTACCAAGACTACTGAACTTTAAAATAAGTACTGTTAATGCCAATGCAATAGACAACTAAGTTCAACAAAACATATGTAAACATGATTATTATGCATGTGTGAATCTTACAGAACTTGCTCTAGTTAACTCAGAGTTGCACTGGTATACCATTTTCATATAGCAAAGTGTAGACCATTGCTGGTACTAACCCTGGACATACTACAGGAAACTATGGTAAGTCTGAGAAGCAAATGTTGCTGAAGAAATAGCCCTTTTTGAACTTGACATCATCACTGAAAGATAGCAAAAAAGGTAGAAAGATATTTGTCCAGCAACATAAAAACTGGTTTTGCACCATATTACAGTTCCACTGTACAGCTGAGTGTCTTTTACAGTGAGATGTAAAACTTAATATTTGCTGCAGAAGGTTTCAAACTCAAAAATTACACTTTATTTACACAGAATTTCTTCTAAGATTTTTTTTAAGAATACTTTCACACCGAAGCAGAAAGTATATATCTTAGCTTTTTCAAAGTGCAATTAAAAAGAAAAGAAAATGCTTTACCTGTCTATTGAAAACTTACATACATACACTCAATACAATGATGTCATCTAGAGCTGTGTTATGTAAATGGTAAACTAGAGTGCATTCATAGAGTACAAGTAAGCTTTATTTCATAAAAAGTCTGTATAAGTTGAAGTTTGCTAGTAGCAGCCTAGGTTACTTTAACCATGGACATGAAGCATGAATCATTGCCTGAGATGTAAAACCCAATTAACAATTCAAATGCAAACAGATGCAATTTGGCATAATAAGCAAATAATTCAATTTTGGTCGGGGTTACAGATGAGAGATACTGAGTTCTAGAAATCATAGAAAATAATCTGATTACCATTATCATATAAATCAAGGCTGACTCATAATGCAAAAGTACAAACTGAGATGCACCGTAAGATTTTTAATGGAACACTGTCTACTGAAATGCAATTAAAAAAGTAGTGGAAAACATATAGGTAGTGCAAAATTTGCCAGTACTCTCAAGCTTAAAATGTATGGGAGAGAAACAGCAATAATACTGCTTAAGGAACTACGGTTAAGATATATAATCATCTAGAAATCAAGGAACAAATGCATTTTCTAATTGCTTTTACAGAAAGAAGATTGCTGGAGAGGTACTAATCTCCTTTGTGAATAACCTCATTTGCTCACTTATTCAGCAGTTTTACTTCTGAAATGGAAGTGTTGCAAAAATGCATAGATGCGGCATTTGATGAGGTTGAAGGCAATACCAAGTTAGCTAGTCATCTCTCACATGAAAACACAGGTTTTATCTATCCTTGGGATAAATAAAACAAATCTCCGGACTTGTAAGATTGTGCTTATGTGTCTAGGTTTGTGTGTTTTAACAAGGCCAAAAGCATTTTAAAATGTAAAGAATCCTGCTCCAAGGCTCTGGTAATTTTAACACTTCTATGTTTCTCTTTTTGCCTAACCAAAAAGTGACATTTTGGGCTGGAGAACCAGAACTAGGTCGAAGTGCCCTTACAATCTCAATGAATGTACTAAAATGAACACTGATGTATTACTTTTTCTTAATCCTCTGAGGAGAGGAGACAAAAGTGCCTCTTTTTTTTGCTTTGTTGACTGAATCTTCAAAGGTACCAAAGTTCATGCTTAGAGAGCCTGAATTTGGACATGTTGGCATTTAAGACCTATTAACACAGTTCCCTGTGGTGCTGAAATGATTCATTGGCTAAAAGACTGCAATCAAACCCAGACAAACTTAACTGCAGTAAAAGAAACCTGACTTGAGATCACATACACACATGATGAAAAAATACTGCCTCCTGCCTAAAAAATAATCATAATGATCAGATTCATACCTCTCAACCTCTTACCACAAGAAATCTGGACAAAGCTTGACATAATGGGGGGACAAAGGCCCAAAAATAGGGACACATTTAAAATACTGCTCTTATAAACTTAGAAAATTGCTAGAATAACAGGATTTGTGTTATGTATTTTCTGAAGGATATAAAGTCTGAAACTCAAATACATGTCATTATTTAATTACTTTAATCCTTAGATCATTCCAGTGACTTGTCAAACAATCAATTTTTTATGAGGAACAGACCAAAAATATGAAGCGAAAATCTGCACATTCTGCGAAAATCTGTGCAGTTGAGAGAAAAGAGCTTCTGACACAGACATTATATATTCAAAAAAAATGTATACCCTTTCTATGCATCCCACACAAATGCCAAACAATGATGAAATCCTAATAGCCACACAACTCACAAAAATCAATAGTATAGTGCCTCTGGACATACCTACTAATGTAAATTAGCCGCCCCCTGAGGACATATATATCTTAAAACAATAATGTCTGTAACCTTAATTGTGAGTGGTCCACAAGTATTTCTAAGACTATTCACTCTATTACCAATATATATATATATATATATATATATATATATATATATATATATATATATATACACATATATACATATGGATTAACAAAGCTTAAACATACAATCTTTGGATGGGATATGAACGAACACCCTAGCAAAATTACCCATGTAGTAATTATGTCACACACCATTAAAGACAATAACTTAATCCATGATACATGGATACATAAAATTCATAGAAACATTCAATATAAAATAAAAATTGTGTGTGTGTGTGTGTGTGTGTGTGTGTGTGTGTGTGTAGGAATACATTTATTTATGTAGACATGGTAGTCTGAATGAGCAGAAAATACTACTTTTCAGCACAGGCCCAAGGAGTAAAGCACCAGAATGAGACAATGTTCTAATTTATATAGAGTTACACGGAAAACACCTGACTACAGACAACTTAAGAGTAATAGTGTATAATGTGTACAATTCTAAGGAAACATTACCTTTGACAATGAAATTCAGTTTACCAACATTGTAACTTTCTGTTTCTTAACTGAGGTAGCGTAGGGCAAAACAGGAGGAAACAAAGGGAAATTGGAAAGAGGTGTGAGAGGAATGAGAAGGAAAAGTGGAAGTTTAGTGAAATTTATGGGAAAAGGGAGAAATTTATGGAGAAATGCAAGTGGTATATTACAGCTGTGCAAGTGACTTCTGGTTTGTGCTTTAACTGTCTATATACCAGGTGCACAATAAAGCTTTTGAACCAAACAGTTCTTTATCAATGCATTTTTATGCACTGCCGAAGAACTGTTTGGTTCGAAAGCTTTGCTGTGCTATTAAAAGTGTTTCTAGTAGTTTGGATTCCTGTTGTTTTCTACTTGTTTACTTTTTAGTCCGTTGGATCCATTTGGCCATTTACCAAGTTTTCTTTTGGATTATATACCAGGTGCCTTATAAACATGTTAATAGCATGAAGGTGCCACATTACCCTGGTAAGGGAAAGTCAGGAGTCAGTCAGGTGCCATTTTATTTTGGGTATGAAGCCTTTTAATTTGTCGGTTTGTTTTAGTGGAAGTGGCAATTTAACTGGAAAAAGAAAGTGTCTGGTGGGATTGTTGGACCTTGTGGTGGCCAGAAGTTATTTTTCACCTGAGCGAACTCACTATGAGGCGAATACTGCTGAAGGATTATTTTAAGGAGAGGCAATTATCAGGGTAGTATATAAAATTATGGGCTGTGACTAGCTAGGTATAGAATGTGTGTTGTGGGGATTCTAACTTCTGTATTTTAAATGAGACAATGGAGAATTTTATAGGAGAGGTCTGTAACACATTTTGCTGCTTTGTTGCAGCGTGCCTCTTACTTTGTTGTGTGGTTTTCAAGTCTGCAAATATGGCCAATGCACATACAGTGTGGGAGGAATTTAGGACGAGCAAAGGTGTTCCTTGTTGCACCAGTTAGGTATGTGTTTGAAGTCCCCATTTACTTTTTTTTAAAACATCTTTATTAAATATAATATTTTTAAAGTGGCATAGGTACAAATACATTCACAGAAAAAATATTTCTTTCTAAAAATATATACTACATGAAAATAACAATTTACATTCACTTCAACATTATATAAATTGCTCAGTTCCTTTCTTCCCTGAACACTATTCTGCATGTATTCTTCCCAAAAATTTCATTTATTTCTATGTAACTTGTTCCTCCGCTTTTCTAAAGTTCTCACTTCCAGTTATTGTATTTAATTTACAATAATCAGTAATTCAGTTACAGCTGGTTTAGATTTTGATTTGATTTTATAGTAATTTTTTTTTTTTTTTTTTTTTTTTTTTTTTTTTTTAGCAGCAAACAGCATTAAACTTAGTAAAGCCTTACTATGTCTGGGCAATTCAGATCCTATATTCCAGCTCCAAAGGATTACTTCCCTAAGTTACAACCATCTGTTTTCCCAACAGTTCTGACACAGGGCCAGATTCCAAATAAGTTGCTCTCAGTGTATGACACCACTTACACTGAGAATCTAACCCCCGGAGTAAGCCCGTTATAGATAGGTCTTACACCGAAGTAAGTCACACTGAGAGCAAGTCTTTCAGAATCAGCACAGACTTATACTGAGAAATTTATTTGGAATCTGGCCCATAGTATTTAGTATTACACCAGGATAGTTTAGGTTGTGAGAGGTTGACAGAAAGAGTCAAATGTTTTGGATAAGTCAAGGATGATGAATGAAACTAAGTGATTTGCATTTCTATGCTAGAGGACTGTATTGGTGAAATGTAGTACAGTTGCAGTGTTATGACTTGGCTGAAAGCAGTGTTGGATCTGTGAGAGGAGACTGTTGGCAGTGAGGTGCTTGTGGAGCTGTTTGTGAATACATTTCACTGGGATTTGTTTTAAGGGAGATAGGGCTGTAGTTAGAGAATCTGCTGAATGTCTCTTTGTAACAAGTTAAGATTTTTAAAGAAGGTTGGGATATGGCTCCCTGAAACAGAATGGGTCTGCTGCCATTTTGATGTATTTAACTGGAAGGTTAACTGAAACTATACTTTAGGGTTTTAAATATTTGAGATGTAGTGTGATTGTTTCGGTAAGGAAAGGATTTATAGAGAGGGATGTTACAAGGTCATTTAACTGTGTAGGTGGTGGGGGAATAGAGGAGGGATTATCTCTGAAAAGAGATAAAACAGGATGAAGTGGTTGTTGAACTGGGAGGTAATGTCAGTGGTGTTATTATTAGTTGATGGCATTGGTGTTGTTTGATTAGGGTAGAGACGAGTTTTCAGTGATGCCTAGAAGAGATCTGGATTACAAAGGTTTTCTCATAGGATGTTAGTACACAATTGTGTGTGTGTGTGTGTGTGTGTGTTCATTTTAATATGGAATTTAGCACAGTTTTGCCATTTGTTTTGAGATCATTGTTTCTAAGCTTTGTCCCTGATGTACATAAGTTGTTTGGTTTATTTTGTTAATCAGTGTGCTGGGTTAGATTTTATATTTTGTGTTTTGATGGGATCCATTAATTTAGTATATTTAGAAATAGCTTGTTAAATTCTGAGATTGCTTCCTCTAAATGCATTTTTGTTTTAGAATAAGTTTGGAAATAAAAGTTTGTACTTCAATTTTGTTGAGGTTACATGCCTACTTATATTGTAGTCACCTCTGGGTATTGTTTTGTTATGTTATAGCAAAGGTAGAAAGATGGTCACTGATGGTGTATGGTAGGCAATCATTGGTGGTTTTGTTTAGAGAGAAGGTGAGAAAGCAATCCACTGTAGAGTCTATTCCGGTATTTTGTTAAGTCTAGCTGGGACACTGATGAGATGAGTGAAATTATACATTTTCCGAGTAGGTGGAGGTATTTACATATATTCGTTGCCAGTCAGTGTTGAGATCTCATATAGAATTGCTTCATGATTTATAATAGTGGATATCCAGAACAGGATTTCTTCAGCAGTGTGATAACAGTCATCAGGGAGTATGTATAAGGTGTTATGCAAATGTTCAATTTACTGTTTAGCTTTAGCTGAGAGAGAAGTATCACTGCATTGTTAGATTGAGGAATGGAGAGTCATTTCAAGGGTACGTCTATAAAAATGTTTAACCTCGAGACTTTTATGGAGATCAAAGTGTACGATAGACCTTTTTGCTTCCTGAAGCAATAAGCAGCTGATGAAATTCTACTTCAGAGCTCCAGGCAGACAGGTTTGGGCAGTGGATGTTTCCTCCCTTGACTGGATATCTGTTTTTTGCTTGAAGAAGCAAAAAGGTCTATCTCTTGTACACCCATTATTTGTGAGATCTAAGAGTGTGCCCCTGTCCAAGCATCCACGTATGTGGATAAAGTCCTGCTAAAGTGGACTGTCCTGATCTTCTTCTGGGTTGGTACAGAGGTAGCCTTTAGGAGGAGACCATACTCAAGGGGCCTCTTCCCACATCCTTCTTTATAAGTTGGTTGCCCACCTGCTGCGAGCCTGCAGATATGACAGAAGACTTTAATAAAGAATTGCGTCACTGTCGGGCTTGGTACATCTGAATGGTTTCTTCCATTCTCTTAACGGTCTTTTGGTGAAACCCTGGCAAATAATGCAAATGGCAATGTTGTTCTCCATAAATCCAAATAAGTACAATGTAATTAGCAGGACCAGATAGAACTAAGATTAAAAAGTCAAATTTTAATAAACAAATAAAATGTTAAAACACAGATTGAGTGCTTTCATCCCCATTAACTGGGACTTCATCAGAATCATTGGATTGATGTTAAATTGTATAATGACATCAAGACAGATTTGTTGTTCCCGGAATGGGAAAATTTGCATACAAAACAGATCACAGTGGTAGAAAATAAATGTGATAAACTGTTCAACAGAAAATGTAAAAAAATTCAAAGAGATATTATAGAATACAAGGAAAAGAAAGCCTATCCCATGACATTTAAAGAGCATGAAACTCAGGAGAAAAGTCAGGATGGAAATCACAGTATTTCCAGTTTAAGAATTATAAGTCAGTAAAACAGCAATTTTATGGTAACAGGCAGCATAACAGAAAGCAGAATATTTTTTTTCAACGCCAACAGAGGTGGCATGTAGGGGTGGAGCCAGAACAGGGGCACTTCACAGAAAAAAATGTGGAGGGACAGAAGAGACAAATGGAGATGAATAATGTAACAAATGGTGGAGACATTAGATGTGAAGGAGTGGTCAACACTTATAAAGGGTACCATATATACAATTATATGGATACAGTTGTAACAAAAAAAATTTCACTTTATTCATGAAAGGTTTGAAATTTGTACCAACTAAGGGATTTGACTATATAGATACTATTATAGAATTAAAACTAGACATGAGAAAGTTACATTTGGCTATGATGTACAAAGACCAAAATGTACCTTATGATGGTAGAGAAAATAGTCATGAAACTAAGAGGAAAAGCACCTATAACCCACTGTTATATCCAACATTAACTGTATTAGAAAAAGACCATTATAGATTATTTGTATGCCTTAAAAATAAAAGATAAAAAATTATATCAACCAACTAATCTGAAAAAAGAATTAAGAGTTATTGGATCAAATTAGAAAGGACAAATCTGTCAGAATTATGAGACCTGACAAAGGAAGGGTACGGTGCTATTTGATTCTTTGCAGATATTTGAAATGCTCAGTGACACTGATACATATTCCATGGCTTCCATTAAATACATTAATATTAGCCATAGAAGAATTGATTACTTTTTGGAGGAATGGGCCAGATTCAGGAAGCCTCCGTGTAAGAGTTATAACTCTTACACGGAGGCTGCAGTTAAACTGTGTGATGTCAGCATGTCATGCATATGCATGAGGTGCATGAGGCATGCTGAATCACA
>NC_056735.1:983882131-983903853 GCF_019279795.1 Protopterus annectens | reverse complement strand
GGACACATTTCTGGACTGTATGTCTAGCTGATACATTGGGTGCCCTTGTACCTGTGCCATACACACATGTACACGGGCAATGTTACAATAACACATGTGTGGTGTACCTTACACAATGGATACAACTTTACATGTCACAGTATACTCATGCCGTGATGTCTACCTGGCTCAGACAGTTTACATATGCAAATGACAGTCGTGAAACACATCTGTACTCACCTGCATACCACTAACACAGGGTGTCATCTACTCTGCCATGGGCCATGTTCTCCGCATTACTGATGCATGTAGTACTCCTACATGGCGTTTGCAGTGGGCAGGGTGAATGGAGCACTCCTGCATGTGTGCACACATGCCACATTGCCCAGCCTGGGCATCTGTGTGACCTCCGCAGACTGGACACACACCGTGCTGTGGGACATAGGTCCTGTGCACATCCCACAGGGACACACTGTGTCACTGGTCATGTGATAGCTCCCTTGCTGGTAGGGTGACACAGACCCATGGTACCACCACAGTGGCAGTACAGTATAGACATACAGTTGACATCCACCTCTGCTGTTCAGTGGACACTACCATGGGGGAGGGGTGACACTACTGTGTACATTGCACATGTGTTTACACACGGCCTTGCCAGACATCATTGTTGCACACATTGCACCTGCTACAGAACGTTTGGACATGGTTACTTGCTGTTCCCTCCATTTCGGGTACCTATTCTGCTACTACTCTGTCCCATATGTGCAGGCCATACATATCCTGTTTATGTACATAACATTAGGCCATCCCTCCATCATGCATGCTATGCCTGTGATACTGTATATGATTTCTGAACATATCCATCATGACAGCTTTGCATTACACATAATTGACATAGTCACCCCTACTGCGAGGCATACGTGCACGTCGTGCGCACATTCCTATGACATCGACGGTATATGCCCATACACATGTGTGCTGTGACACTATACATACATGTCCTATCCCCTGCTGTGGCACTTCATTGTTGGATATCCACTGCCAGCATCAGTGGGGTGGTGGCATTGTTCTGTGTTTGAAATCCCTATGGCGGACCTGGGGTAGGGTTACCACCTGTCCCACTTTGCGAGGGACAGTCCCTCTTTGGGCAGTTGTGTCCTGACAAAACATATTACAAATGGCAAATGTCCTGAGATTGTAGGACATAATTATGTCCCATATTTTATGTAATAGTTGCATAACATAGTTATTTATGTATGTAAAATACCTAAATGTTACAAGAAACACAATAAGCAACTAAACTGCTACAAGAATACGCTTTTATTTAGGCAAAAGAGTAAAGTTCTACCCTTTGTACTGACCATGGGTATGTGTCCGCCTGTAACATCTGATGTGTGTCCCGAAATTGTCCCACTTTGGCCATTTGAAAAGGTGGCAAGCCTAACCTGGGGTTATCCCGGCTGTGTACATGTTGTCCCACTGCTGTGCACACGTTGTCCACAGTCGTTGGTATGCTGCGCGGCTTAGCATTACATAACCAACTTTCACCACTCTCTGCCTGATGGACAGGTATCTTTACTTACACACACTGTTCACATACTGTACAGATTTCATCGTATCATGCGTTACACAACAGTACATCTCGTGGGTTCAACATACCTTTCCGGCCTTTGGTTCTGTATTCGTCAGTACTTGCTTGCTACTCCTTCTTTTGTATTCAGTATTTGTTCGGTATGAACATACGGTTTGAATATCCAGGGAGTCTTCCTTATATTCGTCACCTGAGGCATGTGGGTTCATCACGCCAATAGCTGTTCCTCGGTGTGTACTTATGCGCATATCACCGGTGATCCCCCTCCATTAAAAGCGTTCTGGCCGGCACTAGGCCATGGTTCATTCCTCGTGTGGGCGTTGCTTATTTGCAATACCTTCGTGGGGATGGTATGTATTGTATCATGTTTGTGTGACTGCATCCGCTATGTGTGGTGTCAGGTACATTTTGCTGTGGTGTTAGCCGTGGATTGTGTGTGTTGGGTATGGTATTCTGTTCGACATGTGGGTGTCCGTGTCCTGGCGGCGTCTGTCAATGGCGTTGTGCATTCAGATGTGTAACATAGCTGTTATATTCCTGTACACAACGGATGCAAGGATGCATCAGCTGCTGCTAGTGTTTCCCACGCAGCTTGTTGCGGGTATGCCGCTGTCATTGACTGCCTGTATGTTTTTGCTACGGTTTTGGCTGTTATCCCTTTGATATGTGCGATGGGGTATATCTGCGGATGTGGGTGACGGGTACGGGGTGTGGGTCTTGCATTTATACATACAAGATATGCTTGTGTGTGTGCTTCATCCCTGTTTGGGGAGCTGCAGGTTACCTGTCTGTTGTTCTGGGAATGTTTGTTTTGTTGATGTCGTGTGGTGTCGGTATCGCCTGCATGTTTCCTTCCTGCACGTATTCCTCCTTCACATCGGTTATATATCTGCGGATGTTCGTCCGTGCCTACTATCCATTGGCATTTTGTCACTGATAGTTACGGTGATTGTGGTCCTGTACTTGGGACGGCCTGTATGCTACCGGTTGCCTCCTATTCGTGTGGCGCTTGCTTACTTAACGGTTGTGGAACACACAGCGGTATTTACGGGACCGTAGGTGGCCACGATCGGTGCCGGGATAGCACATGCGTATTTTCGCCGTACATGCCTGATGCTGTGTAACGTTGCCGACGTATCGTGTTGAGTCTACCATATGGCCGCCATACATACGGTCATGGTTTGTACATGTGTCCTTTGCATCTCCTGTTGGCTATGGTCCTGTGGTACATTCTGGGACATTTCCGCTTTGCATCGTTTTACGTTGCCACACGCCTAGCCACTGAGAAGATGTCAGTACTACTTTGTGGGTACTGCTGTACATATGCCTATGGTTCCTGTACTGTATGCCTACGCAGGTTATTACACTCCGCCTGTGACATGTCACCTACATACATATTTTACAGTGGCACACACATTACACACACACAGCGGAACACACGACAACCTCACCTCACACATACACATATTGCCGCCATAGCTCTCAACCTTCCATTTCCAAAACGAGGAACACACACATTCATAATGTGGAACAAATGGGCAAAATGTGGAACACATACTAATGGCTTACTAACAACTTCAGCTAAGAAGGTCATAGGATGGTTAAAATATGCTGATTTACTTACAAAGAAGAACCTTTAATGAATTACTATGATTAATTTCTATTTACCAGGATTTCATTTAAATACATTCCTAACAATGAATGTGTGACAGACTATTTCAATGTGGAACTTTGAGGAACTTCGAGGAACAAGAACTGTTTTAGACCCCAAATGAGGTACGTTCCTCATAATGACGTACACTTGACAGGTATGATTGCCGCTTTCGCACTGACGGTTGCACACAGTACCTACGTTGGCGCATCGCCGGCGGCGGTGTACCTCCGCACTCATATCCTATGGATATGACACGCATATCCGTTACTGTACCGTGGCCTGGCGATCATCCCGACCAGCGGATATGTATTGATGCAGGTTGACATTTCCATGGCTGGCAGTCCCTGCTCTGCCCACCCTCCCGGATGATCGGGTTGTCGTTCACTATGTTTACTATGTGGAGTTTTCGCGTCTTACTTATCTGTAAAGTTGCATCCCTGGGATCCTTATTAACCTGTTGTACTTCATATCCGTGTATGTGTACATATATTTCACGTGTGTAATGATATCTATTTCCGTATCTGTGTATGCACATAAGTACATATGTAGTCGACTTGCGGCGAAAGTGGCAGCATACGGCTGCCGTGCTGTAGAACCGGCGCGGTTGAGGTGTTGGCGTTCCATGCTCTGCTGGCTATTGGGTGTGCAGTGTTTGGGTGGTGCCTTTGTTGGAGTCACACATAGGTCCGCCCATACGTACACATTACGGGCGGACATGTTTGTGTGGCGTCCATTTCACTGTGTGTGCAGGTAAGGAGGTGTCAGTCCATGGGGCCTACGCTGTCAAAGTATGTGCTATCGTTCCCTCTTTGCCAGGGCGTAGGCATATTGGGTGCGCCTCCGTCTACCTACTGGGGCTGGCACAGTGTGTTCATGGCGCTGAACGCCCTGTGCCTGTGCTTGCCTTGGCAGTTGTGGAGGGCTTGGTGGCCCTACACCATTATGTCCCTGCAGCAGCTGTTTCCGCAGAATCATATTGTGTAGCATACAACATACTATGAATATGTGGGCACATGTGCCTGGAGAGTACTGCAAGGCTCCACCGGATGTATCCAAGCACCGGAACCGTGATTTCAACATCCCAAACACACGCTCTATGATTATTCTGGTTTGTGCGTGCCTCATTATGGCGTTCTTGCATGTGTGTGTGTGCATTTCTGATGGGTGTCATCATCCACGGCTCCAGTGCATAGCCAGCATCCCCACAAGGTGACCTTGTGTGATGTCCCCCCTGGCAAATACCTGATACAGCTGTGAGGCATGCCAGATATGGGAGTCGTGGTAGCTTCCAGGGCTGCCAGCACACACATCCATGATAATGCCCTGCGCATTGCACATGACCTGGCAATTGATGGAGGGTATCCCTTGCGGTTTATGTAGCGTCTACCCTGCTCCCCGGGCGGTGACTTGATTTCTATGTGCGTACAGTCTATCGCACCCAGTACCTCCGGGTATTGTGCCACACGGTGGAAGTGGCGCATATTGCTAGCCAACTCCTCCTGAGATCTGGGGAAGTTTATATACTCATGGGCATGTCGTAACATGGCATCCAGGAACTGGTGTAGTACCCTGGATGCTGATGCCTGTGAGATACCCATTATATCCCCGGTTGGCCTTTGAAAGGTACCTGTAGCCAGTATTCGCAAGCTCACACATACCTTTGTGTCCACTGGGATGGGCTCCCCTCTGTTGTCTCTTGTTCTCAGGCGTGGCGGCACAGCTCCACTATTTGCTGTAACGTGTCCCTGTCCACCCTGTAGCGCTCTACTATCTCCAGGTCTTGCAGCCCCTGGTAGGTCACCCTTGGTCTGAACACTCTCCTTCTCCTATGAGGCCTCACGGTAGTTGTCGGCACCCTCCTCCGCAACTCCGTCTGTCTCTGACACATACCTATGCATCACGGCCACGGCGGCACCCAACATATACATATTAAAAGTTCCCGTGTGTTTACACCCTACGGTGCGGCGTTTGGGAAATCGCTGTGTGTTGTGTGCATTCACACTTTATACTGTTGTGCTGTATACCGGTGATGTCATTGGGTGTGTCTGTGCAGCCGTATCTGGATTATCTTCGGTGTTTTACCGTTGCAACTGCAACGGTATTGCCTTTAGTGTTACATTACAGTTGCCTGCATTGGCTTAGCTTTGCATCTTACATTACTGTTTCTGCATTGCACCTACTATTGCCTGCAGTGCATCCTGCAGGCACATGGCATATGATGCATTTTGTCTGCCGCCATTATGCTACCTCTGTACTTGGCTGTGCTATTTCGGTTCTTTGCTCTTTGCATTTCTACTACATCCCCTACTATCTTTGCATTCCTATGCCTCCCTTTCCCGTTTTATGGAGTCTGCATGCAGAGTTGTCAGCTGCCGCCGTCTGCCCTTCCTGGATTGATTGGTGTTGATTGCTCATTACGGCTCCAATTACACTGCTTCCGCATTTCCTCATATTCTCCGCATTACCTTCCTATATCCGTGGTTGTTGATGGGGAGGCCGTCACATGACTGGGTTGGGGAACGTAGTCATCCTCGTGCACATGCATCTGTGCGCGCATTATGTACTCTCAGCACATCTATTTCCTCACACGCCGGTCCTACTGCTGTGATGTGCATTGTACAGCCCATGTTTGCTGGCCTCCAATGTGCTTCCTCCTACAGTGGCATACCCCTCTGCGATTGACATGTATTCCGTGTAGGCCACTCCTCGGTATACTACCGCTGCGCCGTTTGCTCCATCCTTACACCGGCGCCGGTTTTGTGATTCACTATTATCTGCCTCATTTGCATGGCATTGACTGCTAATACATGGTTACGGCGCCGAACACTGCCGCCACTCCTTGACAACCCTTGCGCTGGGGTTGAGGCTTTCCATACATACTATGGTGTGTGGTGGCTGTGCATCTGATGTGTATTATACTGCTCTTTTAGGACATTCTCATATTATTTCATTGTTTTGCACCTTCTGTGCACATATCCGGGGGTTCTGCTGTGGTTTCTGCGTACATAACATTTATGTCATTATTTACAGTTTGTGCATGTTTTCTTTGGACATTCTCGGTGCCTTTCGCCATTGGCATATTGCACCTGTATGATACCTGACGTTGACAGCCTTCCATTACTCCTTGGTCATGTTTGGGTAAATGTAAACCGTTTTTTTTTGGTTTACATTGCCGTGCCCTTACGCTACGCCTGCCCAACTTCGTGGATCGCTATTTGCCGTGGGTGGCGCAGGTCTGGCGCACGCCGGTAGTGCACGTGGGATTGGTTCATACCTGAATCGCTCGGTGGCCATATTTGGCTTTATAACGCCGACGCTATGCGGGCGCCTGGCGCAAGGTTCATGAATCCCGGGGTGCATCTATTTTTCTACAACATTAAAAAAATCATCATTCTTGTAACAGCACTTTTCATGCTATTCACATCTACTGATGTTATAATTATATTAAATTGTTCCCTTTTTATTCATCTTTTGGCCTCATTTTCCTTCTCACCCCTCCTCCACTAGAACCTTTCACTTCTTTCTGACTCAGAGCTCATATCTCCATCTTCTTCTTCCTTTGCTTCTAATACTCCAAACCTGTTTTATTTTATTTATTTATTTTACATTTGTTGACCTGGGAAATCTGTCTGGTCACAAAAGGTCCCTTTTCAATGCAGACCTAGGTAGAAAAGCATATGTAGTACAGTCATAATCATTTTAAGTTGCAGTCTCAGGCAGACTAGAATTAAAATACATTTTACAATGTCAAAATAGATATGTTAGTAGCTATACATACACCAATAAGATTTATTTTGCTAATTATATTATATACAGATATACAGATATAGTTAGATAAATAACTATTTCATATAGGTTTCTTTTTCATTTATTAATTTCTGGACTTCATCTAGTAGTTCCTTACCCTCACCGCCTCTCCACCCCATCCTTTCATCATTTTCTTCCACCTTTTCTTGTATAAATACTGGTTCTCTCCTTTCCCCCATTATCCTCACTTTGACCTTCTTCATTAATTAGTAGACAATCAAACCAAAAATGCTCCCGACTCCTACATTTCCTACAATATGGGTTACAATTTTTTCTGGAATATCCATGCTCCCCACACTGTCCACATCTTTTTGTACATTCCTGGATTAAATGTGATTCATCCTCACAGAAAAAAAAAGAAAATTATGCTTTTGGCTGCCCCCAGTAATTAACACTCCAGTTTTCCAACTCATTGCTATCACATTCGGTACATTCTGCAACCTGTTATTTTCTATTTTTAAATTTACATAAACTTCCCATCCTCATCATTCACAACTTTTTTTAATATTATGCACAGCCTTAGAAAAAAAATAATTAGTTTTCTTTTAACTATATATTTAAATTTTGATAAACATTGTCTATCCAGGGAGATCATTTACTTCTTTCAAATTTGTTAATTTATTTCTGAAAATACAAATGCCTGAAAAGTTATTTCACAGAAAGGTTTAGTTCCTATATGTAATAATGCCCTAATATTTGACAAACTGAATCCTAAAGGCTTAGCAACATTGTTTAAAACACATTACCTGTTTATTTGCTACCCATACTTTGTTTTCATCCTCACAACAGGCTTTTTCCTGCAGCTCTCAAAAGCTCCATTCTGACCCCTCTCCACTTACACATCCTTTTCTTTCTGCATTCTTTCACTGGAACCTGCTAATGCTGCTGCTGCATACGTTTTTACTCTGTAAACACTGCCATCAGTCTGTCTGCTTACTGCTCTGCGGTCCATCTTTCTGCAGTCCAACACAGAGCACACCCTTAAAACCAGTTACTGCACTAGCCACACGTGTCTCTTCTATAATACATACTATTTTTTCAGCATCTTTCTGTCTTTCTGTTATCTCCTCACTGCCAAATATTTTGTCCATTACCATACTCTACTGCATGCCCACTGATTCTTCTGGTTATGCTTCTTTCATCATTTTTCCTAAAACTGTCATCCAGACCCTCTGATGTCATGATATTCACCTACAAAGCATCATTTTTTTTCTGAATTACAGTTTCATTCTTCTCCTTCTCCAGCTTATCTCCACTCACAGCCTCTATCTGTCTCCATTCTTATTAATCACTTCATCTCTGAACAATATGTACCACGGACCTGGAAAATATCACATATAACCCCTCAACACAAAGGTGGCACCTCAACTGAACTCTCAAATTACAGACCTATAGCCATCCTATCTCCTCTCAAAAATTCCTGAAAAATGTATTCATTTACAACTTCTCCACTATCTCACAACAAACAACCTACTAACTATATCTCAACATGGATTTAGACCCAATCATAGCATCACAACAGTCTTCTTGCATTTTACTGATATAAATATTCAACACAGAAACAATGAAAACATTGTCTCAACAGCCTTCTTAGACATGTCTAAAGCCTTCAATACTGTATCTCATCCCAAGCTATTAACCACTCTATCTGACTTAAACCTTATTCCCATTGCCATTAACTGGTTCCAAAGCTATATAACAGGATGCCAACAAGCTGTGAAATGATCACAAGAGCTTTCCCCCTCCTCCCTGTCACATTAGGAGTACCACAAGTATCTATATTAGGTCCTCTACTATTCAGTCTATTTACTAATAACCTTAGCACAACCATTTTTTCAGCCACCTTGATCCAATATGCAGACAATATAACACTTATATGTACTGCCCCCGATATACAACAGCTCCAAGATATTACACAAAGTTCTTTTACCACTATCAAAACCTGGCTCACTGATACTCAACTAATTTTAAATGCTAGTAAAACCAAACTCATGATCTTCCAACCTGCCAGAGCCTCTGACCCCCCCCCTTCATTACTGCTTCTGATAACACAATAATCAGACTAGATTCACAATCCAAATTACTGGGTGTAATAATTGATAACAATATGAGATCTGACCAACACCTAACACAAACAGTCAAAAAGGTACACAAGCAACTTAGAACCGTGTATAGAAATAGACAATTCTTAACTAACCCTACTAGAATATCCATTGCTAGAATTCATCTGCTCTCCACCCTCCTCTACACCTCTCCCATACTCACTAATCTAAGGAAAACTGACCTTGAAAAACTTGAAACATGATATAACAAGATAAGTTTGTGACAGACACAAAGTATAGGACTCATCACTGTCTCCCACTAAAAGAGCTCTCCAGGTTAGAACTTCCCCACACACTAGCCTATAATCAACTGACAATGACACACAAAATACTTTTCCAGCCTCATAATACACCAGCCATTCAAAACATAATAACAACCTATACTAACACTCGGCCACTTCGCTCTACCAATAAAACCTTACTAAGAGTTACCAAAACTAAAAACTCTGCAGGAGATTCACTTTACTCCAGTCATGTAGCAAAACTATGGAATGCACTACCATACTCTATCAGATCTGTAGCAAACACCTCCAACTTTAACAAATTACTCAAAAATCACTTCACAAATACCTGGCTCTGCTCATGCAACGGGCCAGGATAATACTACCTCCCACCTCTCTCAACATTGCACAAATCTCCATAATTGTATAACTCCTGAAGGAACTCTGTAAACTATAAAACACCATCTGCACACTAATAATGCCACTAGAATAACATATAACACACTTCCACTTCTGACCTTCTGTACATCCGATCCTGCTTCTACTGCTAAACATATTTTATGCTTCTATCAGTATGTTGTAAGCATTGTATAAACTTACTCTCCAAAAATGTAACCAAATATTGTATAAATTTGCTCTCCAAGAATGTAAACCAAATAATGATTGTCTCTGTTAGTTGTTGTAACTCTATAAACTATATTTTAATTGTATAATCTGTATTTTATATATATATGGGTTCCATACACTAGATTGAATTTTCACTAATTCGACATAGTGCATGGAAGCTCACTGCAGCGAAAGTGCACTTAATCGAAAGTGCACTTACGTGAAGTTCAGTACAACGAACGGGTGTTGTACTGAACTTTCTTGCAGTACTCACAGACCTTAAGGTTAGGGCACAGGTCATAGTAAGGGGATAGCCATACCATGACCCGTGCCCTAACCCTAAGGTTCATGACGACTGCAGCACAGTAAAGGACATAGCAATGTCCTCCACTATGGTGCGATAGTCACGAACCTTAGGGTTAGGGCATGGGTTAGGGTAAGGGGATAGCTTTACTAACTATCCCCTTACCCTAACCCGTGTCCTAATCCTAAGATCCATGAATATCGCGCCATAGTGGAGGACATAGCTTGTTTTTTATGTCCTCCACTGTGCTGCGGTGTTTTCAGTGAAGTGCACTTACACAAAAGTTCACTTTCGTTAAAGTGAACTTTTGGAGAAGTGAGGCTTCCTATTACAAGTTCGAAGTAGTGAACTTTCGTTCTTGTAATAGGAATCCATACATTTTTACTGTAAGTGGAGCTTTTCTCCCTAGGCCTCCGGTGAAAAAGGACATCTGCCCAGTTGAACTTTCCCGGTAAACAAATGTAAATAAATAAATATTAGATTTATTGATCACCAGTAATAGCCCTCTGGTTCCACTTAATCATCACCTCACAAAGAATCCTCCAAAGAGTCGGGGTTGCTTTATTTATAAAGGCGTTATTTTCATATGTTTGCAACCACATAGCTATCATTTTTACAATTTCTTTATAAGTAGTACAACACAATTTTTGTACATATATCTTCCATTCCCATTTCCTTAATTTTCATCTGTCGTCCACAATGTTTTTTCATAATCATTTTTTCATTTCTGCAAATACATCTTTATCCCTTTTGTTTTTTTGTTATACAATAGTCCGTCACATCTTCTTTTCCATAATACCTAGATTGAAATAAACAGTATTTCCTTCATACTTCCTTTTTCATATTTACCATACCATATCATTTTCATATTCATTTCCTTGAAACTTTTCCAAGTATATACAGTTTTAAACTTTTTCCAAAAAGACTTATTAATTATACATTCTAAAAAACAATGTTTTACAGTTTCTTCTATCTTACAATCATAGCACAGTCTTCTATTACTTCATATTTCTCTTCAAAAAGTCCCCATTTTCATAGAAATGTTCAACCTTGTCCTTCTTTGCTTTATTACATTTTACAAATCATCTGATAAATTCACACCATGGATGTACAAGAAAAAAAATCCTGCATAATATTATTCATACATTCATCAGTTTTACATTTCCGTAACCTCATCTGATTAATTCTTATAATTAGCATGCAGTATTTTATATGCCCTACTAATTATCCCTTTTTAATAGCTACATCTGTTTTAGATTAAGCTAAAAACTCCACCAGAGCAAGTCTTTCACTTAAAATTTCCCTATTATTTTCTGTTTGCTTGTATTCTAAGATCAAGCCCTGGTAGGGAAGGCAGTCTTTAGCCTGCAATCCAAATGTCTTCTTGACTGTATCCCACATTGTTGCCTTTCCTGCTTGAGTTATGTACTCCCAATATCTTGGTTCCTTTGCTAGGTTTCTCTTCTAAATTCCAGCTCTCTCTTGCCTATTTTCTGTACCCACTACTTGCAGTCACCCCTGCTGGCAAAATCTCTTTTCCCCATTATTGTATTGGCTCAGTTCTTAGAATACCTTCTGCTACTTTATGAATATAATATTCTGCATGGTTGTTATTATTCTCCTTAAGAATCTGCATACAAAATACCACTCTCTTTCCCTCTCTCTATTTCATGAACTTCCCCCTTGCTTCATCATCATCATCATCATCATCATCATCCCTTTTCACTTTGAATTCTAATCTTCTGTTTGTGTTATTTATATGAGCCTTAACTGTGTAGAAGTGTGTAGCTCTAAAATATCCCTTCAAATCAAGTAAATCTAAACCACCTTGTTCTGTTGGAAGGCTCAACTTAACCCACTCTTGCCCTCTTCTCTCCCAGATAAAGTCCTTCAATTCTTTATTAATTATTATCCATAACTTCTCCTTGGGTTGATAAAAGTATGCCTGACAAATATACAAGACTAAAGGACTAAAAACATTTTCACTGCTTGTATCTTACTATTCATCTCCATAAATAAGAGTTTCCATTTTTTCAATTTTTGTAATTTCTTTTGTTTAGTCTCTTTCCACATATCCCTAGCTGGCATAACAGAAGCCTTTTAATCTATACTCAGAAATACTTCATCTTATAATGCCCCCAGAAATATGGTATTACTAAACCAATTCATTTTTGGGTACATAATTTATGCCTATAGTGTTTGTTTTATCTTCATTAATTTTATATCCTGAAAAGACGTGAAACTGTCTCAAAATGTTCCACAACACTGGGATGTCCTTTTTCTGGATTTATCAGGTACAAAATACTATCATCTGCAAAGAAACACAACTTTTCTTGATTACCATACCAATTATATAATTACATTTCTGAGTTCCTTATTTACTTTGCCAATGGTTCTAAACATAAAGCAAATAAAAAAGGGAAAGAGGACACTGCTTGGCTCCTCTGTTTAAACACAGCTTATCTGAGAGGAATCCTCCTCCTTTAATTCTTGCCAACAATCCTTCATATATCTAACCTTATTATTGTATCAGAGAATGCATATGCCTCCAATGCCCTATTCATAAAATACTAGATTACTCTGTCAAATGCTTTCTCTGCATTAACCACCACCAGCAACAGAGGTATTTTCTTATATTCTGCTTCCCTCTGGATCATCATTGTTATATTAATGCTGTCAAATGTTTGCCTTCCCTCCACAAAACCACACTGATCCATATTAATCAATTTTGGCAGCATCTTTCCCATTCTTTTAGCTAATATAGACATAAACACTTTATGTTTGTGATTTAAAATTGAAATGGGTCTATATGAAGCTGTGTCTGAAGGGTCTTTGCCATCTTCAGGTAACACAGCCAGCCACCACAGCTTTCTTCGAATATGTTAGTGCTTTCCCTTCTTTTAAACAAAAATGTTCAGATCTTTATCACTTTCTTCCTTCCAAATTTCCAAACTTTCACAGGAATACAATCTATTCCTGGAGACTTTCCCAATTATATATCACTGTTTTTATCTCAGCAAGTCCTGTAATAACTGTTAGTTGTTGAAGGTCATCTGCAGCTAACATTGCCATAATTAAGTCTTCCATAAATATTTCCATTTGTACTCTCTTGATTTCAACATTTCTCTGCTTTATACAAATTTTCATAAAATTTCTGGATCTGAAAAACTTCTACAGAATCTCTGATTATTTTTCTTGTCATAGGTTCCCTAAGTTTGGTGACAGCCCTTTCAATGTTCTGCTGCCTAAGTCATTGTGCTAAAAGTATTTGTGCTCTAGACTTGTTATCAGAAAATAGTTGCTTATCTGCAATCTTTCTAAACTCATGCATATTATTCAGATACTCCTTTATTTTTTCTTTAGCACTCTGCATTTGCTCCTCCTCTTGTTCTGTGAGATTCCCCTTATTCTGCAATACTTTAACCTATGTCAGCTTGTCTAGGTAATTTCTTTTGCTTCTTAACTATATCTTTTTTCTTTTATTTTGAACCTTTTTTTAAACTCCATTTTCATTTTATCCCAGTAACTAGCTATAACTTCTGAAGATATTTCTATCTTTCCTAATAACTCTCAAATAATTTTCAGTACCCATTCCTTAAATTCCTATATTTTTAACAGCTAAGTGGGAAAGTACTATTATCTTATTTTTACT
The DNA here is from genome assembly GCF_019279795.1 of Protopterus annectens. NCBI lineage: Eukaryota > Metazoa > Chordata > Ceratodontiformes > Protopteridae > Protopterus > Protopterus annectens. The sequence goes on along the minus strand of NC_056735.1, from coordinate 983,889,937 downwards.
TCATTACCCTGCATTTTTATCTTAGTTTTTTGTTGGTGCATAATCAGAAATGTTTATTAAATGTATGTCAAAGCTTTCAGTTAAATGCACATGTTCATGTGAAATATAATTTCTGTTTAGTCTAGCCCACTTGTTGTACCTCGGGGAATAATATGCAAATTCTGTCCAAGTTTCTACTACTGAACGCACATCTTCCATACCAAATATTTTCATAAATTTCTTCAGAAATCTAGCCTATTTGTTATATTGTCCCTTCTAAGTGCCCCAATACATACTCACTGCTGCAAATCAAATTCCATTCCACACCTATAAAAAGTTTCTTAAGCTCCATAATAGCATTTTTTGATGGAATATGAATACATGCCATTTTAATCCTCCACCATTGCCAATAGCCTCTTACTACTACAAATCTACTATTTTTGTATTTATCCTCATCTATCACTATTGGAGTCTCTCTATCAATTACTATAATTACTCCCCGTTTCCTCTGTCCCCGAAATTCTGCTGAATATCCATTCTGAAATTTTCTCTTTGTCAAATTCACAAGCTCATTTCTTTCCAAATGTGTCTCCTGCACCATTGCTATTTGCACTTTGCATTTCTTAATATAAGTCAATACTCTTTCTTTTTATCTATACCTTTTAGGCCATTCACATTCCAGGATAATATGGACACCATACCCATCATGATAAAAAGTAATTTTTCCCAGCTAAAACAGTTTTTGTATGTGTATTTCCAGTTTTTGTGTTGCGTGCATACATACTAATGTTTGGCAGGCTAATTTTTGTACAGTTGTTTCTTATCATCTTCATTTCAACCTGTCACATTTTTCAAGACTTTCTGTTTTAATGAGACCCCTCAAATAAAAAACTAAATAAAAATCACCCCATCCCATATTAACTTGGAACAAACACACAAAACTATGTACATCATCAAAGCATGAAGTTTAACCCTCCAGAAAGGAATTGCTTCAAATTGATAGCTGCACCTACAGGCAGTATCTAAGCTAAAATTAAAGTTACCCATGCTAAAGTGCATGCTATAGTTTGTGCTCCCACTTACACTGAATGCTGTCTTTTTTTTTCTTATCTCTCTTTCCCTCCCAGATATGAAAAACAGCTTGTATACTTTCAAAATACATTAACCTGTAGCCCTAAGAAAAAGTGCACTGGCTATCTTTAAATGAAACTAAACTGTACACTGTTCTAGTAACTGTATTAAAATATCAAGGCTGCTAGGGAGGTTGTTACTTCTTATTCACTACTCATAATTTTAAACTTTTTTTTTTGCTGAACTGCTTGCCATTGTACCTTTAAATTTTGCATTTCCCTCAGCAAAGAATACTCAGAAGTCTCAACACTACCTGCTTGCATCTGCAGACAGAAGGTCATTTACTTCTTGATGTTTCTAAGATTAGCGGGTGACCTACCCATGCATGCTTCTGTTTTGCTTTGTGGGATTTTGCTTTGCTTCTTCTGAATTTGTTGAATTCAGATATGGGCCATCTGTTTTTTTTTTTAATATTTGATTAGCAGCAAATAAAATTGATTTTAATTTGCAAACACTGAAATTCTGAAGCTTCTGCCTAGAAGAGACTATATTATACACATTGTCTGGATTTTTTTAATATGAAGGAAGACAGTAGCTGGGCTGAGAAATGTGTTTATTGATATAACCTTGATCATTACTGATCTTTCTAAATTATAAAAGCTATAAACCACTTGTCCAGAAAGTTTTCTTCTGTATATGATTCTGTCTTACAAGCTGAATTTTTTGGTTTTATACTGGGACTGGGTATGGATGTTTATGTTTGATTAAGACTTTAATTTAAACCTTAATTTTAATTAACAAGTAGTGAGTTCAAAAGGTTTTGCATGGAATGGATAGTGTGTCACACATGTTTGGATTTCTGAAGGAAAACAGAACAGATGCTGGGCTAAATTACTACAGTTGAATATGTATCTGTTGAATACTGAATCACATTTCCATATGCACCAAGATGATTTTATTTCATTTATACAAATTTTTTGAGTTTAGATATTTAAAATCAACAATGGTCACTTCATCCTGATACCTACATTTATTTAAGATGTATGTGATTACTAAGGTCACAAAACACTTAACAAGTGAAAAAGGTGAACAGGACATGATTAAGTCAATAGAGACTAGATCTGAAGAGATGTAATATAACTACAGGTACAGATTTTAGGATGTTCATTCTTTGGATTTTTGTAGAATGCTGTACTTGCTTCATGATGAAAGTTGCTGGCTAATGGGAATGCAGCAAATGAGGTGATTAACACATGGAAATTATGGTTGTATACAACAATGTGGAATACAAGCAAATGTATTACACTGATACAGTAGCTTGTGCATAACAAGCAAAGAGGTGTGGAGAGGAAAAGTGAATAAGGGACCACTGCAGATGTGGTAGGCTTAAATCACTATAATACACCAGAAACTCAGTAAACATTTGTAATAGTAGTACATTAAAATGGAGCAGTCATGATGACATGGTCTCTGGAAATATCCACAGGATAAGGAAAGACAGATTCTGGTAGGGGTACCAGAGCAGGATATATGGCTTTGAAGAGGATGTGAGTGATTCAGTGATTAATGTAAAAGGTGAGAAAATTCCTCAACATGTTGGGCTGAGAAATCCCCAGCTGACATATGACACAGAATTACGAACCAGAAATAATGATGTGAAATAGGCAGAGATTAAAGTGGTTGTGAAATGTACATCAAAGAATTACTCTACAAGCCATGTAAAAGGAAATGTTACAAGATTTCTAGAAAGGAGCTGAACACACTTAAGGCACTTTGCAAAGACCAGACTAGAAGGATTATGAAAGCCAATGGGGGTAGGGTATTGTTGTTGCTGATAAAGGTAATTACAACCATAACACTGAAACAGTGCTAGAAGTGGAACAATTTCACTCTAAAGTAGATCTTGATTTGGAAAGAAAGCAAGCATACAAGATATTCAGCTTAAAACTGCATGAGCTGAATGACAGTGAACAGTTATCAGAGAAGCTACTGATTTTTTTTTTTTTTTTACAGAATGCATCCTGGATATGGCATTTTTTGCCATACCAATGTCCCATAAACATCTGACTGAACTGTCCTGCAGGTTAGTTGTGTCATGGGGGGGGGGGGGGTCTCTATTACTGAGTCATCAATCATTTATTTGGAATATCAGGTTAAATGCTACCAACAATGGTGTTTTTACATCCTTAATTCCATATGCTTTTTACACAAGACTAAAGTGAAGCCATAGACATTGAATCCCTTTATACCATTCGGCCAAACAAGTGCATTAGCACAGAAGATCAGTGTAAAAGAAGATGAAATTAGAATATTTACTTAACTGCTATGCTTGCTGTTGCAGATTTTAACCATAATTTCTTATAATAAACCAAAAACTTAGCTATGGAAGCAGCAATGTATCTTAGCCTTGCTGATACAGCTGTCTCACTTTGGGAGAAGTACTGTGTTAAATAAAATAAAAGATCAATACACAGGAGGTTCAGGTTCAAAAGTTTACTAGTGTACACCAGGAGGCAAAAAACGTACAAGTACAGAATTTTGTCTGACATGAAACAGGAAGTACACAAATGGTCAGTCACAGGGCATTTACATCACTTTAGCTTACAGTGTTCTATTCATAAAATAATGCTGATGCTATATATTTTAAAAAGTTTTCCTCTGGTAACAATACGGCCTTGCTAACCACCTGCTCAGACATAATGTCTTTCTGTAAAAGTTACTTCTTCAAGGTCCCAGGCTGGTTCAAATACAATAGCAGATTCAGTATTTTAATACACCTCTTTGTTCCCCTGTAACACTTTCCCAACAGCTGCGTGTTATCTAGTAACATATACAAGGCCAATCGTCCCAGCAGGAAAGAGCAGAAGATTTTCATTATTTCACACATTTAATTTCCTGACCCAGCAGATAATCACTTGTGAAAAGCATAAACATTAGAACTTGCTGAGCTAGCAGCTGCCAGGGTCAGAGGCCAACTTGCAACAAGGCACACTGCAGTTTCAAAAAGCTTCTTGCAATTACATATGATTTCATTATTTTTGTCATATCATTAATAGAATAAAATGCATTACATACTACTTTGCTTTTAAACTAGCACTTCACATATATTCAAATACATATTTCTCTAACATACTGTATATAACTCTTCATACTAGATCAAAATCCATTTCTATCAAGCTTTATAAATGATATATTAATTGTGTGGAAAAGCCAAATAGAAGAACTTGAATCACTAACAAATGCATCAGTGCATGCACTAATTTTCTAACATTTACTAGACACTGCTAAAAAAATAAGTAGCAGTCTCATATTTAAAGGAATAAAATAACAATAAAATAAAATAAAAATATCCTATAGAAAGACCTTTGCAGAAAACAAGCATGCACCTGACCCAGAGCAAAAAAAGAAGTTATCAAATCTCAAAATCTGCACATTACAAAGACAACCACCAAAATATCCAATTGTCTGACTTTGATGAGTTACGAAGAGATTTTGTTGCGACTGTGTCATCCCTCCTTTGGGACAGTAATCAAGGATCCTCAGTCCTCATCACTGACACCAAAGGGAAATGTTCACTTGGAACAAAAATGGATACACACAGTATTTTCAGATGTAGCTGTCTGTACCACGCACAACTTCCCTTAAGAGCACACAAGGAGCACACTCAGTCATGGGGCTGGGGTTCCTCCTCCAGACCCCAAACAAGACTTCACCTTTCTCTCTGCAGAAACTAGTGTTTTGTGCCCCTGTTCCAACTAGTTGACATACACACTCTTTGAGATTTGATTTTCATACACACACACATACACACCTGGGAAATGATGGCACATATTTACCAGCTATGCTCCCTCTGCCCAGACTATTATTTAGATTGACTGTCACAATCTAGCTACTCTATGTTTCTTACCAGTGTACCCAATTGCTCTCAGTAAAATTAATACTTATACAAATGGTAATGTTTGGCCAAGCAGCAAAACTTTCAGGAGCATGAAGCCTACAATGCCATCAAATAAATGCAATTCTCTCAAAAGTTAAAATGTTTTCTAAAAGACCAGCCACAATGAAAGTTATAGATATATTTAATAATAAATAATAAAATAGGAAACATAAAAATACTGAATATTTATTTACAATAAACACCAGAGTTTCAATTCACAGGAAATATAAAAACAACACAGATGGAAAGTTTCAGACATATACAGAAAATCAATATTTAACTAGTCTCACTATATTTTCCTAACTGATTGAAGAATTACTGTTCCCCTAGTTACTTACCAAAGCAAGGCAAGATGAAGTGGGTGAGTGGTATTGTCAGGTTCAAGACAGGGTGCTCAGTGTCTCTATCACATCTCTCACTAATGTCTGAACATAATTTCATTGATGGCCATAGAATGACATCACATCTGGTCACATGACTGTGCAGTTCTCACACTACCCCTGACTAGAATCTGAACCAGAATCTAGCACAGACATATCACAATATATACCTAGCACTTTGCTAAGGCATCTTGAGACTGTAAAACAATTCCAATACTTTCATCATTCTTGTAGAGACTAACCAGCCATTCTCTGGCACGCCAGGGTAGCAGTTAGTTCACCACTAAGGACAATAAGAGCAGGATCCCAAACCAGACATTGCATCTTTGGCTGCATTTAGGCCTGTGAGATAAAATCTTTATGGACCAAACTACGTAATTTAATTTCAAACTATTTTTCTTAATGTAATCTGGGCTTCCCTTCCAGCATCCTCTGTTAACATATATACATTTCCTCAGTTACAACAGTACAGTCTGATATAAATGTTTATTTTTTTTCTGTCCAGAAGAACCTGTTGATACAGCTTTGCAAATACATTTTAACACAAGCATCTGTACAAATCAGTTTGATATACAAATGACATAAAATTCTTTACAAAACTCCAGCTAGCTATGCTGGCATATTTTACACATGCACTGCCCTACTCTCTCTGGCATAGCTGGCACTACCTCACGTTGTCACAGAGATACATTATAATAAAAGATTAGAGGAGACAATATTAATCCCCATAAAGGTCTTAAAAAGCAGAAGCATTAAAACTGAACTTCAGTTAAAAGATTTTGTCAGCTGAGACTTCACTTCTCCATACAATGCCTCTAAACTGAAAGAAGAAAAAGCAGCAAAAAGCATGGTCATCACATACACCAGAGATGTTAACAGTTACATGGATATAACCAAAGATAGCTGGAAAATTGCTGAAGGTGATAAAAGCCTGTATGCGTTAATGACCATTGGAACATCATTTGTTTCTAAATTCTGAAAGAACCTTGGAGATTTGACAGAAAATAACTGTTTCACCCTCTGGTGAAATTGTTGACACCTTTAAACATGGACAATCTTTATGCAAAATTCTGTGATTTTATAAGCAGATAAAGCTTTTTTACAGACCCCAGGACAAGGAAGAAGTATGTTAGTAAACAGTATAGCAGCTGCAAAAATAAGTGTGTGGTTTACAGGGCTTAGGGTGCAGATATTACTATACTGAGAAAAAAAACATCAACAGTCTATAAAGTAGGATCACACAGTGGTGATATGAAATCAGGATTCGAAACAAACAACTGCTTGGTCACGTACAGTCCCTCTTTTTAGAAATAAGAAAGGGTCCTTTTTCGTGTTACAGACAGTATGACAGAAACACCTTTTATGTGCAATAGTTGTGCTTTACTTGATAGAAGATGACTTGAAATGTCCAACTTGTAGCTTGCAGGTATCCAAGCCTTAACTTCACCACTTCAAAGTAGTGCTTGAGTTAGGATCACTCATTCACAAGAAATTGTATCACTAATTTTATGAACTTAATGCTGGCCCCAATAAGGTGTGGTTTAGGTAGTCCTACGATTTTATTACTGGAAATAAGTAGAGGTTTTGAATAAAAATTGATAGGATTGTTAGTATATAACTTTGACAAGATAACATGATCACAGGCAATAATGAATAACAAGTGTACATATTACTGGTGTCCCACTGCACCTGTTATGTAAATTCAAGCAAAATATTTTAGTTTTTATTTTGATTCAGCTGTTTTTTCTGCATGTGGTTGTTGTTCCACTGTTTTTAAATATTTTAGAAGATGATGAGACTGGACACATGAATACAGTGGAGCTCTTATGGTTAACAACTTCAGAAGACAATGTGCATTTTACACAAACTGAGGCATGTAAAACAATGTAAGAACCAATAAGACAGATGCAGCCCTCATTCCCTCTTACAAGATTGTTAGTAGCCCTTCTATATTAGCAGTCCAGTAATGATACTGTTTTATACAAAGACCTATTTTCAGAAGTTTTTTTCTAGGAATGATTTTAATAAAGATTGATATTTTAATTAATTTTAATAAATCATTAAAACTATAGCAAATTCTGCCTCAAGTTTACTTAAAGCTACCTTATTTTAATTTAAAATGCAGTGTTAACATTCTCATATGTTTGACAGTTCATTTTATTTTTGGATATACTCCTGACGTTAAAGTTGTAAAAGGTTTGAAAACAAAATAAAGATTATCCCCGGGATTCATGAAGCTCGGCGCAAGGCCAGCGTAAGGCCTGCGCTGGCGGTGCATGGAATATCCGGCGCAGTAGCGCCATATACATATTAATGAGAGTGCACCGGAATCACAGACACGTGCGTAGTGTACGTGAGCGAGCCCAGGTAGGATGCGTCTGGAGGCGTGTCTAAGCCAGCATGAGGTGAGCAACCTAATGTGCTGACAGCCATGGTCCG
>NC_056735.1:983873044-983881631 GCF_019279795.1 Protopterus annectens | reverse complement strand
TGTATTTTCAGTATTGTAAGCCTCATTTACATAGGATTGCCTAGTAATGCTTAGTTACATATCTTACACGGAGCTTCCTCCTTGACAACCACTAAGCGGAGGCCATATTGTTTTTGCTCTGCAAGTCCCTCCATTGACATTTCATGTAATACATAAATCCCACAATTGTGGGCTTATAAGCTCGGTTTTCAGTTTTAGGTAGCGCACCCGTTTGCGGGTGTGCGCTACAGTTAAACACATAAATCCGTGAAAAAAAAAAAGTTATATAACTTTTTTTCAACACTTTCATGCCAATGGCCACATATTTGGCCATTGGCATGTAATATAACAAATGCACCCTTTATTTGGAGCTGACATAGCTCCGTTTTAATTTTGCAGAAATGTACTCAGTTGTCAGCTGAGTACATTTCTGCAACACGTCCGTTACACGGAGTGGTTTGGCTTAAATGGATCGCTCACATACCTCATTTGCATATCTTGGAGCTGCAAATGAGGTATTGAGCATTTCCACGCCCACTCCGTGTAAGAGACGTGTTAGCTGTCTCTTACACGGAGATTTGGGCTGTTGCTGAATCAGGAGGCTTACACGGAGGCTTACACTACTCTTGAACTCCGTGTAAGCCTTCCTGAATCTGGCCCAATATCTTTTAGATCAGAGAATTTCAAATGAAGTATACATGTTTTTTAAAAGTAAAAGATCCTATAGTGGCTACCATATTTGGGATCTGTAAGATCCATAAAGGATTATATAACCTTGTTTTTAGGCCCATAGTGTCTGGACAAGGATCCAAAACATACCCCTTTGGGGTATGTGTAGACAAATGTATTAAAAGATTTGTGGGATTTTCTCAGCAGAATAAAGGACACATTATGGGAGAAGAACATCACTTTTTTAACCACAGATGTTGTGGATCTGTTTACGTCAATATCTAGGCAAGAAGGGATGGAAATGTTTTCTGAGGAACACCTGCTTTTCCAAAGATACGGGCAATTTGATTACAGACTTCATGGAGTTGGTATTGGACTACAATTTTTTATTTTTTGAGGGAGAGTATTTTAAACAAAGGAGGAAGTAGCAATGGGAGCTTTGTGTGCTCCTATATATGCTAACCTGTTGCTATTAGAATGGGAACACAACAAAATATTCAATTGTGAGTACTACAAATATATGAAGATCTATGTATAAATCCAAGTACAACACAAGCAGTGAATGAACCATGCAGTTCACACACAGAATAAAACATAAAAACTGTTTAATATTGGTAAGTGCTTTCACTATGAGCTTCCTCAGACCATAGACAAACAGTAATGCAAGAAAAAAAAAATCACACTTAAATAGTGAGCACTATCCAATCAAAATCCATAACTATCTAAAAGGTACCAAACCCTATATAAAATACATACACAACAAATCTTGCCCCTTCCGGCCACTATAGGTGTCATAGGGGGTTTAAGCCCAATTTTATGGATCTTTGGTAGACCTTGTATAATGGGCAACAAAGGGTGCTCACATTTCAAAAATCTACACAAATCAGGGATAAGCAATTCACTCTAACATATCATCTAACGTATCCAGTGTCCTTTTCTATAATAGAGATAGTCAGTATTATACAAAGATAGATATAAATGAGGTTCATCTATTACAGAAAAGGATACTGGATATGTTAAAGATATGTTAAAGAGTGGCCGGAAGGGGCTGGATTACTGAGCCCTTCTCACTCTATATATAGAGACGTTTCTACATACGGTCCTAGATAAAAATCCTTTTGTCCTAAGAGACACCAAACAGTTCTTAATTGAGTTGTACAGTTATACTAATGTATTGAATAATGATACTGTGTTCTATTTCATTACTCTGGATGTACAATCGTTATCATCATACTTAATGGGATAGGCATTAAATCAGTACAATGTATCTCAACAGACATAGTGGGTATGAGGACAGACAGATTTGTGCCTGTATTTAAAAGTAGTACTTGAAAATAATGTGTTCTTATTTGATGGGAACATATATTTACAGAAAGATGGCGTAGCTATGGGCACCCCATGTGCCGATAGCTACACTAACATGTTCCTAGCACTCTGGGAGGAAGATACCCTGTTCAGAATGGAGGCATATATGAAGTTCATTCCTTTCTATCATCGTTTTGTAGAGGATCTCTTTTTTTACTTGGATGGGTACACAAACAGATTTGGACCTATTTTTGGTTCAGCTGAATGGTATGACAGGTTATTTACAGTTTACTATGACCTATTCCATGAATAAGATCATTTACCTTGATGTTTACATTGAAAGATTGAATAATGGCCTAGTGAATACGGGGGTATTTAGAAAAAGCTGCTATAAGAACACCCTGTTACATAGATGCAGCATGCATCCCCAATATGCATTTAGAAATGTTATAAGAGGCCAAGGAATGAGACCCTCTAGGCTTAATGGCTCAGATGAAGGTTTTAATCATGAACTATCAGAATTGAAAGGGCAATTTATCGATAGAGGATATAATGCTATGGAAATTGACAGGGGCTTCCATGACCTGCATGACCTTAGAAAGGATACAGTGAATCCATATCACTCCAGCAGGGGAGGAAATGGAGAGAACAATAAGGTTGGTTTTGATTTGGTTTTGAAGCAGGGAGGAATGAAAATCCCTATGTATTATACAACTGACGTCAATGCCATTATGGATGTGATTAAGAAAAATTGGGGGGGGGGCTCCTTACTGTGGACCCCGCAGTTAAAAGGATAGTAGGGGCTGACCCCACATTCAGGTTTAAAAGCAAACTTAATTTGAAGAGATTGTTGTGTCACCCTATTGATAAGGTTACTCAGCTATACTGTATTGATAAAGTACAGTTTTGTACCTATCATAAATGTAGATGTTCGGGTGTATACACTGCTGCAGTCATTACACTTGGATTATCCTGCCATCAGGAGGTTCACCAGCCGGCCTGAGTTCCAAAGTCTTGGTCCGGCATAGGTTGCTGTCGCCTCCTCCCTGATGTCAGTGCAACAGGGGTATATAAAATGCAGCCGACGCCATTTTCTTCAGTTTTTCTTGCCCCAGATGTCAGGTGCCCCTAAATAGGTAGGCAATTCCAATTGCTAATAAAACATACATAAGAAAAGCAAAAAACAACTTACAGCTACCAGCAAATACTCCCCATAGGTAGAAAGGGTAGAAGACATAGGTACGTACCAGCCAGTAAGAGGGGAAGGAGGGAGGGTAACCTGGACTGCAGCAGTGTATACACTTGAACATCTACATTTATGGTAGGTACAAAACTGTACTATGTTCATCGTGTTACACTGCTGCAGTCATTACACTTGGGTAGAATCCCAAAGCTGAGGAAGGGTAGCTGGTTCTATAAGGCATTAGGGGTGGCTATAAGGCCCTGCAGCACTGCAGTGGCAAAGCCAGCTCTGGATTTAGAGTATAGAGGCAGATGGTAATGCTTGGTGAAGGTAGGCACAGAACTCCAAGTTGCTGTTTCCAAAATGTCGTTGGTAGGTACTCCCCTGAGGTAGGCAGTTGAAGTGACTGTTGCCCTGGTGGAGTGAGATCTAATGCTGCTAGGAACAGGTTTTCCATGGTATGTGTAGCAGAAACTTATACAATGTCCTATCCATTTTGAAATAGTCTGTTTTGAAATGGCTTTTCCCTGTGCTTCTGCAGCATATGCTACCAACAATTGCTCAGATTTTCTGAAAGCTTTGGCTTTGTCCAAGTAGAAGCGTAACTGCCTGTGAATGTCCAAAGAGTGCAGTAGTCTCTCCCCTTTATTCTGTGGTTTAGGATAAATAGTTGGCAGGTGAATAGTTTGGTTTAGAGCCACACTGGATACCACCTTTGGCATAAAAGTAGGGTTAGTTCTTAAAGACACCCTGTCCTGGTGGAAAATGAGGAAAGGTTCCACTGCCATTAGTGCCTGTAATTCTGAAACTCTTTGCGCTGATGTTATTGCCAGGAGCAGAGCAGTTTTCCAAGAGATATATTTTAATTCTGCTGTGTTGGCTGGCTCAAAAGGAGGTAAAGTTAACTTCTCCAAAACAAAGTTGAGGTCCCAAGTTGGAGTAGGTGCTCTACGGGGCAGTCTTATGTTTTTAGCCCCTCTGAGGTACTTAACAGAGGATTAGAGAAAATTGGTGGATCTGTGTTGTAATGAGCAGAGATGGCAGAGGCGTGGATCTTGATGGATGAGAAGGAGAGTCCTTTGTCCAGCATCTCAGTTAAGTATTGTAGTATCTGAGGAATGTTTGGGACAAGAGGGTCAAGGCTGTGAGCTTGGTTCCAGGCGCAGAATCTCTTCCATTTATCCGAATAGACTTTCCTGGTACTAGGCCTTCTGGCCTCCAGAATGACATCCATAACAGCTTTGGAGAGAGGCATTGCTTGCTTGACTAAGGAATCTTCCATGCAGCTAGGTTTAAGGTCTTTAGCTGGCTGTGTAGTATTTGTTTGTTGTGCTGAGTCAGCAGATGTGGGATTTGAGGCAAAATCCAGGGTGGTTCTTGTGCTAAGCTCTTTAAAATTGGGTACCAGTGCTGGTGTGGCCAGTCTGGTGCAATCAGGATCATCTTTGGCTCTTCCTGTTTGGCTTTTATGAGTACCTTTGGCAGGAATGGTAGTGGTGGGAAAGCTTATACTTGTAGGTTCTCCCAGCTGAATGAGAGGGCATCCACTTTCCATGCTTGTGGATGGTAACTCCTTGTGCAGAATTTTTGTAGCTGGCAGTTTATTGGGGATGCAAACAGGTCTATGTCAGGGCTCCACCATTTCTGTGTTATCATTCTGAATATTTGTGGATTCAACTCCCATTCGTGGGGATCCATAATGTTTCTGCTTAAGTCGTCTGCCAGTGTGTTTTTGTCTCCTGGCAGGAATTGTGCTTGCAGATGAACTTGAAGGTTTATAGCTGTGTTCCACAAGGTCATAGCTTGTCTGCATAGGGGGTAGGGGTGAGTGCCCCCTTGCTTGTTTATATACCACATAACTGTGGTGTTGTCTGTCTTTAGTAGTAGTTGAACTGGATGCAGCAGGTCCTTGAAAGCTATAAGCGCATTTTGTACAGCTAGCATCTCTTTTTGATTGATGTGAAGGTGCGTTTGTTCTGCAGGCCACGTGCCCTGAATACATTTGCCTGCCATGTGTGCTCCCCAGGCGTAATCCGATGCATCTGTTGTCAGTGTTTGCCTGGCTGTAGGTTGTGTAAAAGGCTGTCCCGTGTTGAGGTGACAAGCTTGAGCCCACCATTGAAACTCCTGTTGAAGGCAAGGGATTAGTGGTATAACTGTTTCCAAACTTTGACAGTGTTGAGACCATACATTCTTTAGGTACCATTGTAGTTTCCTCATATGCAGTCTGGCATATGGAATTAGTAGTATGCAAGATGCCATATAACCCAAGGCCTACAGAATTTTTCTTGCAGGGAGTTGGGTCTTCGTTGCCATCAATTGAAAGTATTGAGTGAGTTGTCCTTGTTTGTCTGGCATGAGATAAGCCATCTGGGCCGTTGTATTCAAGCTGGCACCCAGGAATATAATCTGTTGTGAAGGCACTAGTTTTGATTTATTTTCATTTACTGTGTACCCCAGGCAACCTAATAACTTTTTTACAAACGCCAGATGCTTTAGAAGAATGTCCTTGCTCTCTGCTTGAATCAGGCAGTCGTCCAGGTATGGATAAATTTGAATTCCTTTCTGTCTGCAAAATGCAATTACTGGTGCCAGGCACTTTGTGAAGACCCTGGGCGCAGTAGATAAGCCAAAGGGCAGTGCAGAGAATTGGTAGTGCATTGAACCCGCTATGAATCTGAGGTATCTTCTGCAGTTTTGTCTGATAGGGACATGCAGGTATGCCTCTTTGAGGTCCAAAGTCGCGAGTCAAGCTTTCTTGCCCAGCATGGGAAGAAGCTGCTGTAATGTCAACATTTTGAATTTCGGAACATAAGTGTTTAGAGATGAAAGATCCAGAATGGGCCTCCAGGCTTTGTCCTTTCTGGGTACCAGAAAGAGTCTTGAGTAAAATCCTTGTCCTTGCTCCTGTGATGGTACCTTTTGAATAACTCTCATATCCATGAGTGCTGTAATTTGTTTTTGAGCCTCTGCCCATTGATTTGGTGGCAGGTTTGGCATTCCTTTTAACCTTGGCAGAGTGTGAAAGTGGAACCTGTAACCTTGAAATACAATGCTCAGAACCCATTTGTCTTTGGTGATCATTTGCCAATTGTGGTAGAAGAGTGCCAGTTTTCCTCCCAAGGGGGCTGCCAAGAAGGATTTGTTTGGCAGCTGTAGTGGGAAGTCATTGGAGCTGTTTTTTATATGGTTGGGGCCTGTCTTCCCCTTCTTTCTGGCCTGATGCAACCCATTGTTGAGGCCTGTAAGTACCTTGTGTTTGACCTCTACCTCTTGGACGTCTGTATCTTCCCCTTTGAGGTCTGTCTGTAACTGGAAAGGACCAATTCTTAGTTGGCCAGTTTCTGCTAAATCTAGGAGGCTGAACCTGTAAGAAATCCTTCACCATTTGCATAGATTTTGCCTTATCCTCCATTTTCTTTAATACCTCTTCTGCCTTAACTCCAAACAACACATCCTGCTGCAAAGGTGCATCCAATAATTTTGCTTTAACATGATCTGGTAACGTATGTTCTTTTAACCAAGCATGTCTTCTAATGACAGAGCCTGTAACTGCTGCTCTGCAGGAGGCCTCTAGAGAATCAAAACCACATTGCAAAGTATGCTTTCCCACTTGTTCAGCTGCATGCAATAAATCCTGCATTTCTTTAAAATTAGGAGGATCTGATTCTGGAAGCATTTTTTGTTTTAACTGAGACAGTAAAAATTGCTGATATTTTAGCATGTGAAACTGGCAATTTAAGGCTCTCATTGCTAAAGTTGCAGACGTATATACTTTCTTTCCCCATCTGTCTAATGCTCTGGAATCTCTGTCAGAGGGAACTGGATTCTTGACTGATGAGGCCTTAACTCCTATGGGTCCCTGAGAAATAGTTTCAGGGTCAGCTACAGGGCTTTTATACAGAAATTTATGTGAGTCAGGGACTCTGCAGTATCTGTCAGGTTTAACAGGGGCTGGAGGTAAGGAATCAGGATTTAAGCTGGATTCAGTATACACATCATCCACAGTATCTAACACTGGCGGAATAGCAAGGGGACTGTGTTGAGGTAATAAAAGGAAGTCTCTGAGCCTTTTCTTGGATTCTGAATAATCTTGGCCTTCCCAGTGGAAATGCTCCCTCATGGTATGTAGGGTTTCCCCAAAGGAGTAGTCCTCAGGCGGTGAGGCTGATGGAATTGATTCCTCAGCATCAGAATCCTCATAAGGGGGTATAGAGTATCCTAGGTCTGAGGATGAATCAGAAGAGATGGACACCTGGTTGGATGAGTCATAGTTTGCATCCTGTCTACGCCTTTTATCAGGAGGGGGATGGGACCCCCTGATCAGAGTGATTAGGTCTTTGGCCATTTTGAGCATTTGTTTCTTAGGCATGGAGGCCTGTCCTGGAGAATGCTGTATTTGTTTCTTTGACATTAAAGAAGGCTTAGACTTAGCTGAGGGTTTAATGCTTAACTGAGCAGGTCTGAAGACACCCTCTGTAGCTGTGGGTTGCTGAGCTACTCCAGATCCCTCTGAAAGGTTAGTCTCGGTAGGCTGAAGAACTTGTGCGTCGGAAGGCCCAGCCATCTCCACGTGGGAGTCAGAGGTGGCTTGAGGTTCTACAGAAGCGGTTGTCAGGGGCTGCGAAGGCGCCTCGCTGAAAACCAGAGAACCGGCGACTGGCCTAGAAGAGGCTTCGTCGTCAGTTTTGGGCCTCTAATGCCTATCCTTGTCTTTGCGCTTTTTGTGTATTCCGGTCGTCGGAAGTTCCGAAGGCATGGTATAATTGAATTTTCTACCAAAATAATGTCGGGCAAAATCAAACCGACGTTTAATAGTGCGCTTGTTAAACCTAGCACAAAACCGACAACCAGTGACGTCGTTGTCAGGGCCTAGGCATGGGATACAATAGGAATGCAAATCCTTATGAGGTATTTGCTTCCCACAAGAAATACAGTTATTAACTTTTACTGACATCGGTCTGAGGCAAGAAAAAGTTTCCCCAACGGGGTACTTAGCTTTGTAGAAGAATTCGGTTCTGGATTCGGAATGAAAATCTCAGGAGACGGCCGAACGGCAATTGCGAACTGCTTTTGCTTCGGGCACCGCGCGGCAAGAAAGACTGAAGAAAATGACATTGGCTGCATCTTATATACCCCTGTCGCACTGACGTCAGGGAGGAGGCGACAGCAACCGACGCCGGACCAAGACTTTGGAACTCAGGCCGGCTGGGGAACCGCCTGACGGCAGGATAACCCAAGTGTAATGACTGCAGCAGTGTAACACGATGAACATCAGCACCCATGGATGTGGGCAATGCAATTTCTGTATTTATTTAGATGATACTGGGTGGCTAGTCCATCCAGATACTCGACAATCTTTTAAGATATCTACAGATTGTGGAACTCAGCATGTGGCTTATCTAGCAACATGCTCGCTGTGTCAGTCATTCTATGCAGGAAAAACCGACA